>NW_019739242.1:1467217-1522893 GCF_002891405.2 Cryptotermes secundus
CTGGGGCTGGTACAATAGGCCAGAAGTGGCCGCAGTACAATGGACTTAGTCCCACCCCACTAACAATAAAGAAAAGTCATATCACCATGAATTTAAGCCATTTAAAATAGCAGGTTTCCCCCTTTACATGATATGTACGACAGACATGACAAGAAAAAACATCAGAAATGACATTCCTAATCTCCCAGCGAAATTTACAGCGACTACGGTCAGTAATTAACAATCCGATGTCGAGAACAAAGGACCCCTGAACACTGGTTACAGAGCTGTAATTACGGCTCTGGTTAGGGACCTCCATATAATTCAGAAAGCAAGGCTATAGAGGAATTTGTTTGCCCTTGGCGGCGCTTACATGGCTAAGATATTTCGTTTCAGCTCTTCAGTTTGCATACCGTTCATGTGGATCAGCTTGTAAACGCGTCAGTACAGAAAGTATGATGGATGCTTAATGTAGCATTGCTTACTGCTCTAAAGGCTAGAGCGTTCACACCGTCCTATATTTTGATACGTTTCAGTGTGTCACACAAAGTACATAACAAGAACTAAATTATGTATAGTAAAGTGTGTAAGTAAAGTAAAGCTATCCCTGTACCAGGCCATGAAGGCCCATAGGGTTGTGAGATGTTGAGGGTCCCACATTATCTAGACAATCGGCTCAAAGATGGCGGTAAGGTTGTCAGCCTTACGCGCCGGCCGCGCTTTACTCCCCAGGAAAATTATTTATTTAATTCCTAGTACTCATTTCTGTTAGAGGCTGAGTGAACCACAGGGCCATAGTGCGGCCGGAAGGATTAAGTCAATTGGAAAAAATCCAATGACCTCATCGGGATTAGAACCCGCGACCTTTCGACTTATAGCATAGTGCCTTAACCCTAATTTTTGTATAGGCCACCTAATACTGTTAGAATGACAATGGAAGGATAATCCCAAAAATGCTGCGAATACCTTCATGAAGGTCGGAGGATAATATTGTCACGTGTCCGGGGTTCAGTGACAAATAATTGTGGATTTTGGATTAGGTAAAGCTGTTTTATTTGGATAACTGATTCACAATTCACTTACAACCACTACAATCACTCTGAAATCAAGTCTTCCTGACGATGCGACCTGACTAGTCCATCGTCTCTGATCTGACAACTGATCCGGTATTCTCTGATCTCTCATTTCTCTTTTCACGAACACACTCTGTTCCCTAACGGCTTGGCCTACCGATAGGGGACACCGAGTCGAACAGTTAGTCCCGTCGTTGTCATGGAAACGACACCTCTGTTGTGCAGGAAACATCTGTCTACTTTGCTTAGGAGACGTCTCTGTAGGAGTCGCTATCTGTGCAGTGGATGTCGCTGTATGCGCTGTCTCGGAAACGTGTTTTAACAGCCGTTGTCCAGCAATGGACGCCCGCTCAGATATTCTGGCTTTTAGGCGGCACACCACAATATAATAAAGCTGATCTTATAGAAATGATATGGACTGGATTAATTTAACTCAGACAGGGAACAATGGCGAGCCCTTTTGAACACGATAATGAACACTGGGGTTCCATAAAATGTTGGGAAAATATCTGAGTAGCTGAGCGACTTGTGGCTTCTCAAGAAGGACCCGGATTCATGGAGTTATTTAATTAATCTTGAAGATGGAAACAGGCTTGTGTTTTCCATTAATCATGACCGTTATTTATGCATCAAGTGGGTCCACGTGAGTAAACTTACATTGCTTGTTCATTTTGTTCTAAATCCGAAAAATAATATTTCAGGAAAAGCTACGTAACTTTGACACTTTTATCTAACGTAATATGTTTGTACTGGAGTATTTTACGGTTTGCCTCATAGAAATTTGAATATATCCCTCGTAATTTGTAATCTGATTTTAATTTTCAGTTTAAAAGAGTTACTCTAAAAAAAAGTTTACGGGATATGAACTAACACGTAATGTATTAATATTCTGAGAGTGAAATATGTTCATAACACAGCGAAAATTTTGCAGTATTTCACGAAATAATTTTGTTTTGTTGCGTATTTTATGGCGTTGTCAGTATCTCAGATTTAGCATCGATTTGATTTCGAAGAAACGGTCATAGCTTAATTCGAAATACTACCCAGGAATTACCTGAATGGGCTGAGAAAAACCACGAAACACCTCAGAATATTCGGCTGCACGACCAGGATTCGAACCGAGCACCTGTCAAACTCAAGTCATAACCGTTATCCCTTGCGCCAATTTCCTCGGTAAGATTTCTTAAGGAACACCTCCACTTCTCCATACGTCTTTATAGCATGATGTTTAATTAAGCAGAGGGTAAATGTTTCTTCCCCCTTTCCATGTAATAATATTACGTTACATTGTCTTACATTAGATTATATGTACTCTACCCATTGAGCGTACAATATATAGGATACCATGAGAACAAACCTAAGGACAGAAAAGTTTACCAACAATCAGAACGCTGAAGCCATAGTCTTCATTATTTGGATTTAATACAAGAAGCTGCCTGCTCTTTCCAGATGTCGCCTCCAGCAAGAACCACCCACATCGCTGTTTGTTATATTATCTTGATCGACTTCTCGAAAATGCATCAATCTGCAGTCTGTAACATGACAGTTTTTACATTCCTTTTCCACAGCAGTAACTGATCAGTAAGTCTTGAAGATAGCCGGTCACGGTAGCCGAGCGGTCTAAGTCATGTACTGCCTTAACTCGCACGGAAGCCGGGGTCGTGGGTTCGAATCCCACACAAGGCATGGATGTTTGATGTGTATGTGTTTATTCTGTGTTTGTGTTGTCCTGTGTCCAGGTAGAGGCCTTGCGACGAGCTAGTCGTCCGTCCAGGGAGTCCTACCATCTGTAAAAAATGATCAATGAAACTGAGAAATCAGCGCTGTGCTCCAAAGCAGGAGCAAGAGGAGAGGAAAAAAAGTCTTCAAGATGCTGAACGTGGGCTGAGTACATGCCGTAACCGGTACTTGAAACACTCATTAGCATTTCAACTCAGTCGTACTAGGTTGTCTGCAAGAACCTTCTTTTTAAATTAATGTCTGGATTACGTACTTAAGTAAACTCGATTAATAAACAGATCCCCAGAGAGGATGTAATCGTCCTTTTTTGCCGGACTTAGGCGCCACTTACGTAAGTTGCAGCCGCCCTTTAGGACTTCATCGGAGAGGTATATGGCTGGTGATGTGTTGTACTTGCAGAATGGTTTCTGACTAAATACTATAACTGGTAATGTAGGACCGGAGGGTAATTCACATGGTTCGTTGGGCGCCAATGGAGTTACGTACATGATAAGCAGAACCAAATAGATTTTGGGACTGATCCTGCTTCATACATGCAGTGTGATGTGATTTAGCGCAGGTAGGGTAAAAAAGGGATTCTCTGTCGGTCGTCTTTAGCAGCTTGTAACTTAGGGTGGCCAGGAGTTGCTTCTTCACGCTACTCAACTCACATAAGCAGAAAAAACCGTATCATTTTATCAGAAAGTATATTTATTAGCATTATTAATTTATTGCAGCGGTCTTGCGGCTGGCTGATCCCCTGCCCAAGGAATCCTACAGACTCCCTATATGATTAAGAAACTGTAAAACAGAGGCTAAAGTTCATCATGGGCTGTAGCGATCACAGACTATAATTACAATTATTATTATTATTATTGTTATTATTATTATTATTATTATTATTAACTTACTGCTCAAAACACAAGTTGACTATTTACACGATAACGTGAGTAAGGCGTAAATTTATATACTATTTTTTCGAATATATGTATATTTCAGTTTCTTCTGTTTGCTAAAATATGGCTTCTGTAAATTGGTTTCCTTGAGTAAACTGCCCTGAGGGCCTGAATAATTAACAAGTGGGAGATTTAGAATTTATTACAGGAGCGATGCTTGGACGCTTCCAGACTCAGTCACTGAAATTTTCAGAGTGTTTTCAGGCAGCCCAGAAAGAAACCTTTGTCCTAAATTCCAAATTTTTTAAAGAAAGACGTTCACCTTTCAGATTCTAATTGACTGCCCCAAACAGCTAGGAGGGCACAAAAATCATTTCCCAATTACAAGCAAAATCAGAGGTTTATAGCTTAGAACCTCTCAACTTCTTGCTGACACCCCGGGTGATCAAATTTAGAAATAGGAAACACCACTCCAAAAATTACGACTTCTGCCAAAGTAAGAAAATTTAGAATTTCGAAAATGAAAGCACAGTGTAGGAAAGTCTTTTATTTTTATCCTTTATTCATTATTCTAAATATCTTCTCTTTGTTTGGGTTATCATGTCCTGTGCTTTTGCATATGGAAATATGTAAATGAGCGATGAACTTCCTCCTTTTTTTCCCCCTTGGCACTACAGCCCCAGTGGGCCTAGGCCTACCTCCATGAACTTCTCCGTTTCACTTCGGTTTTTCTAGATCTTACACGTTCGGTAGGACTCCTTGGGCGGGTGATCAGCTCGTCGCAAGGCCTCTACCTGTACACAAACACAGAGAAACGCACACACACAAACTAAACATCCATGCCCTGAGTGGAATTCCAACCCACGATCCCGGTTTCCAAGCGAGCGAAGACAGTACATGCCTTAGACCGCTCGGCTACCGTGACCGGCACTTCCTCCTTTACAAGAATAAATTTGATGGCTCTCGTAATTAGATTATCAATTATTTCGTTCTCTTTAATTTACTTGCAGCGTGACACGAAAGTCAGCAACCGCTTGGGAACGTTTCATCACAGTCTGATTTATGCCACAGTCGAAATGAAGGATTTCGATTGTCGACACGAATGAGACGTCCATACCACCACACACGAGGTCTTCTGACCTATAGGCCTTCAGGTTCCAGCATTTATAGGTGTTACAGTCATCTCTTGAGAGAAATTATTAAATTTAGCTTTCTCTTAAATTTCAGAAACACCGTCGTAAATTGTGTGTGTTATAAATGTCTTTATTAAAATCCGTCATAACACAACAATAAAACAGTTGGTGTTTAACAGCATTTTTCTACATGTTTCGGATTTATAGAAAACCATCGTCAGGCAAATACACAATTAACGTGTTCTTAAGCTATTGAATTGCATACTGTAATTCAGTGCAATGTTTTATTTTCGACAATATACCATAATAATAATAATAATAATAATAATAATAAAAATAATAATAATAATAATATAAAACATAAAATACAATAAAAGATTTTAAACGAGATAAGTTACATAATTAAAATAATGGTCTTTTTGCGGACATATGGCGACAGTTTTCTTGCTTGTACACGCGTATGAAGTGGCTAAAATGCTTGGAGGCCCGCTGGTATGCGTGCAGTGTTATCTAGTTTTGATATAATTTAACGGCTACCTCTATTTATGTGTATTATGTTCGGTCTGATAGGAAAGCGGATTGCAACTGTGTGTTATTAGGCGTAATAGGCCATTTGCAAACCATTTTGTTTCCAACATTGTAATATGCTCCTTATTTCCTTAAGTGTCTGTGATTTTGTCCTGTGTTGTGCTTGTAGTACCAACTTTAGCGGATAGAGGGTGTCACGTACTAACTTCGTCGACAAGCGGCGGTCGCTCGGTCGGTATAGTTCACTTGCGGACTAAAACCACGGAGTTTGTTTGTTGTTTGTTGTTTGTTGTGTTTATAGGTAGTGATATTTATGAACTTTCGTCACGTCCTCCCTACGAGCGAATAACAGGTCTGTGTTTTTCGGTTTCCATCCAGCAAATTAATATTCTCCAATCTGACAAGTAGTTAAGGTTGCCCATACAATTCCACTCCCACTGTGTTTTCTTTAACCTTCCCAGTGCCATATTCGAGAGCAAATTTAAAAAGCTGTAGCGATGAAGCATTTCCTTGTTTTACACAATCCTGAATAGGAAATACATCCGACAAATATTTGGCGATACGAAGTTTAGACTTACCGTCATTTTATGCTAAAGCACGGCTTTATTATGGGCTAAACGCCCGGAGATATGGACTAACTCTATCGGTTGGGCCAAACGGAGTAGACTCTTGACTCTCTTGATCTTAGGACAACTCTCCGAAACGACATTTTAAATAAAAGCAGCAAAACGAATAATGCCCAAAAAGCCATGCATTGCACGCTTTTTTTAGTCTAACTCTTTTGACTGGTATACTGATGTACACATTAAACTAACTTTCATTAAAGTCCATAATTTCACTAGAACAGAAGGATTAAGTTTCGATTCCAGGCAGATGAGGGTTCTTTCTCTTCAGTACCATATCTAGAACGGGGAGGCGGAATAGCTTAGTAGGTATAGCGATTGGCTACGGGCTGGACGACCGAGGGGTCGGAGGTCGAGTTGCTGTAGGCTCAAGAATTTTCTCATCTCCAAGTCGTCCAGACCTGCTCTGGGGTCCACTCAACTCCTATCCAATGGGTACCGGGGGCTTTTTCTCCGGGGCATGAAGCTGACCGCTCACCTCCAATTAGTGCCAAAGTCAAGAAAATGTGGATCTATACATCCACTCACAAATACGCCTTCATGGCTTAGTGCTTAGTTACTTTAGCACAGGGGAACTTTACCTTTTGCAATTTTACCGTATCTAGAACGGTCCTGAGTCCCATTAGCCACCTATCAGATTTATACCTGTGGCGCATCCCCAGTTGTAAAGCGGCTGGAAAGTGAAGCTAACTCGTCCGTATTTAGTGCTGAGATTAAGAATGCATGGAGCTATACCACCGCAGCTACATGTCTTCATGACTTGAAGTTTAATTAAGAACAAGGATATCTTTGTTTACTGTATATTTAACGATATGAAAGAAAAATTAAATATTCCCTCTATGTAATGTACCACATCTAGCCTGACATTGAAATATATTGTGACGTATAGACCCATTGCTAGTTAAGGACTCGGCAAACACATTCCCTCGGTAGCCAACGCGCTTAAGAAGGGAACGTTCGTTTCTAAGCAAAGGATCAGTAAACGCGCCTCAACAACAGAGGCTGCGTTTTCTGCGTGGTCCGTGCAAAGAGGTTATAAAGAAGTGTTCAGCAGCATGAATGACGTATATAGTCTAGTCGAGCCGAGAAGAACGGAGTAGAGTTCGAGACGCCAGCTTGCCGTGAGATGAGTTTGGAATTGAATTGGGTTGGCAGTTGCAGAATGGAATGGAATTGAATTAGGTTGTGAAAAGAAGATTTCATGTGTGATTTGAAGCGACAGTGAGACTGTTATAAAGCCGTTGCCAGGATATAACTAATGAAGACTGAGAACCTTAGTGCGTGTGTAACGGTGAATTATAAAGTGTGTAGATAGCGCTGTAATTACGTGTAGTCCTGAGTAGAATGTTATGTGTTAATAAATCCAATCCCAATCCAATTCCCGTCTTATAAGTGACCCCTACACGTGACAGTATATTATTTTATGAAGTTTAGTACTGTATTTCTACTTGTCGACCAATAGTTGTGGACATCAAAACCAATCAGCGGAACATAAATATTTCCGTTATTGTACTAAGTCAAAGAAGTAAAAGTAAAAAGTAAAGCTATCCCTGTAACAGGAAGTGAAGGCCCATAGGGTTGTGAGACGTTGAGGGTCCCACATTATCTAGACAATCGGCTCAAAGATGGCGGTAAGGTTGTCAGCCTTACGCGCCGGCCGTTCTTTACTACCCAGGAGAATTATTTAATTAAATCCTGGTACTCATCTCTGTTAGAGGCTGAGTCGACCCCAGGGCCTTAGTGCGGCTGGAAGGATTCGATTAATTGAAAAGAATCCAAAGACCTCATCGGGACTTGAACCCGCGTCCTTCCGGCTTGTAGCTTAGCCCCTCAAGCAATTACGCTACCGCGTGCCCCACATTCAAAGAAGTAGTCTTGAAAATATTTCTTTTAAATCATCTGTACCAACTTAATACGGCGCTTAAATTTCTCGTTCTTTGTTTTCTGTATGCAGTTAACATCTTCATAATGGAACTATCTTTCAAACAAACGAAAGCCAAAATGGATAAGACATTTTTTCACAATGCAAATCGGTAAGGGTCAGTGACTTGATTAAAACCGCATCTTCTTCATACAATCACAGAGTGACACAAAAGTCAGTTAACTGATTAGTTAAATATACACTTAAATATTTCAGAAAATTCTTTCTTACTTATTGAATTTACATGGGGCCGCGCCATAGCTCAAGCGGTTAGTCGCTGGCTTCCCACCGCGGCAGCCCGGGTTCGATCCCGGGTCTGGTCAAGTGGGATTTGTGGTGGACAAAGTGGCGCTGGGGTTGGTTTTCTCCGAGTAATTCGGTTTCCCCATGCCAATCTTCATTCCACCAGTTGCTCCACAATCACCCTCACCTATCATCTGGGGCTTGTACAATAGGCCAGAAGTGGCCGCAGTGCAAGGGACTTAGTCCCACCCCACTAACAATAAAAAAAAATACTGAATTTACAAAAATTTTTCGAAATGGGATTCTCGATGACGCTTTTATACTGTTCTGCGGGTTCAGTGACGGGTTTATGTCCAAGTATTCACGTTAAGACGAGAGACTGCTTTAGGTGAACTGACTTTGTGGCCACTCTTTACTTATTTTCAAACATTTTATCTGCCAGAAGTCGTTGCACAGTAACATTACAGGAGCTATTCTACCGATCTACTTGCCCTCTGTACTGTAACACTGTTGTCGTCATCGGGAAGAATTCCGACGTGTAGTGCTAACAGGCGAAAGGAATTCTTGATCTCATAGACTGAAGTTCGTCTGACTATCAGTAACACAGGTCATGCATGGCGCCACAATTTGACCATTGGCCTCAATTCGACTCTGCTATTGCTAAATGATAAGACGAGCCAAGCAGTTTACACTAATAATGTGCTTGTTCGTTTTATTGCATAATTGTTCTCTGGCAGATACTCATTTTAACCCCATTCCAGCTTATATCAAAGAGGGACACTAATAAAGCAATGTACATAAATATTAACGATTTCCAACTCCATGGGTCACAACCCTTCTCAATTCGCTCAGCTAGTCATGACCTCTTGTCATCGAATTCTCTTGAAGAAACTCAGGAAAACGATACTAGGCACCGGTACTCCAAACAGGTACCGCCTTTATTTGGATCTTGCAATTGGTACAGCGTCGTTAAATAACCCACGAAATAATTAGTTATCCTATTGATGTTACGTAAGCGAGATCTGTCTACAATAACACCTACTCAGAACTAACTGGCATGATGAAAGGTTTTGAAACACCGTGTGAGAGGTCCAGTAGGGCTAATATATTTCTTGAAGGACGGTCGGAAGAATCAGTCAAATGGATCGACGACAGCTGTCTGACATTGTGGTCTGCCATCAATAATCACTTAATCCTGACAGAGACAGCAGTAGATTCAAATGTGACTATGTCCAGCTGGAACTCGAGAACTGGGGTTGTCCTGCCTGCTCTCATCTCCGTAATCTGTTCTCAATGTTTGAGACAAGAAGTAAACAGCCTGAAGCTAGAGGATAGATCCGATAGAACAGAAGCATATAGGCCTAACGCCTTGGATTCTCAAATTATGGATTGTGACTGTCGAGTTCTCAAGAATTGTTTAAAAAATAATTGTATCCACCCACAGTTCTGCAAGTCAGTAAGTCAATAAGATTTAATAGAGATCCATCCACCCATCCACCCACTCCATATCCATCTAGTGCTGATGTTAAGAATGGAAGAACTATACGTGTACTTCCATTCCCAACATGTCTTCATGGCATAGGTACAGGGACTTTACCCTTTTTTAACATTTATTTATTTATTTATTTCGGTGCTGGAAGTCAGCTCGGATTGTTGGGAGTTCGGGTTGCAAAGGTTCCACTGTATTTAATAATGTTGGGAGGAGGTAAATATTTGCATTATTTTAGGAGGTAGCTGTATGAACAATCCTCTCTACTGGGGTATAGAACCGTGTAGTCCGGTGAAAGTCAGCAGACGTTTCGCAGGAGCACGTTGCCTCCATCATCAGGGTCGAAGAGTGAGCTAAGCAAGACACCAACACTGTGGATCATACATGATAGGGAGACTCTTGTTTCCAGAATTGGTAGTAACATCACTAGCACGTGTGGAGGGCGTATGGGTGAGTGCATACTCCAAACCACAAACATCGTGCAATAAAGAATAATGCTGAAATAGCCTTGCAGTACGTTAGGGGTCTACTGTCTTTTCAACTTACGCCCAATCAACTGACAGCACTCGGTAGATACTTGGCAGGAAATTGGTAATTTAAATCACAGAACATCTCTAATCTACCCTGAAGATAGATGCAGCACATTGCTCCGAAATATTGATAAGAGTCTACCAAAGGACGCGGCATCGTATCCCTGAAGACCACAATTATAAATTAATTCTTTAGAATCGATTTCTTCTAAACAATATACAAAGCTTCGGTCCTTACTTCACAGGAAACACATTACGTCTCCGCTGCAAAAATCAACAGGTAACCTCTGTTTAGAGAAACAGTTTCTATATGTTATGGGAACCATATTGAATAAATAAATACACTCTGTGGGCAGAATTCTGAAATTTAGTGTGTTAAAGCAGGCGGTGCACATGAAAACCTTGTCATTTAGTGGGTTAAGCCTGGACACGAGTGGGCCTACTTCACGTTGGAATATTAATTCTTTGGCAGTGGGCATAGAACCAGAAGACCCCGTATTAATATATCTCTCAATGAAAACCATTCGAAGCCAGTTCCGTCCACCTGCCAAATCACAACCTGTTCTTCTATATCAATTTTAATATTACATTCCGTCTCCTTCTGTGTTTTCAAATAGCCGCTTTCAAAAAGTTTCTCCACAAAAAATCTGAATGCATATGTTGTCTGCACCGCCCATCGTAAGCTTAGTCTCGCTATCCTAAGTCAAGTTCCGACCCTTTGTTGATAGTTTCTTAACATAAAATTCTTCTGGAGCAGAAGATTGTTAGGTTACTTAGCCTGCAAAGTAGAGAAATGTTCTTTTCGTCTGTTCGCCTAGTAATAACCCGCATATCTGGAGACTGTTCGTTTCATTCGCAGCACGCCATGTTATGAAGACAAGAGAACTGGTAAACAAAGAGACATCAGAGTGCACTACACTCAGCTACGGTTCCTGCAGTTTTGTATCATTCATCGGCCTTAATTATCATTCTGTTGCAGAGAAGCGACTTGCTGTCAGACATTGCACTGCACAGAGCATAAGTAGTCTTCCATGCTTTCGGTCATAACATTTTAATTAAAGCTTAACACTTCTTACATTTCTCGTAATTGGCTGATGCAAAGTTATCGTCTGCATTCTTTGTTGTTTTCGAAATTTATTGTAATTAGTATTGCTTATTATTATTAGTACCATCAACATCATCATCATCATCATCATCATCTCATGGTTTATGTTTCAACTATTTAAGCACAGGGACAACTTTATTATAATGACCATAATATATAAACTACTGTAAGTTATACTTCCAANCACCATCAACATCAACATCAACATCATCATCATCATCATCATCATCATCATCTTCATGGTTTAATGCTCAACTATTTAAGCACAGGGGCAACTTTATTATAATGACCATAATATATAAACTACTGTAAGTTATACTTCCAAGATCGTGTTATTATTATTTTGTTGTTGTTGTTGTTGTTGTTGTTGTTGTTGTTGTTGTTGTGTTTGTCCAGTATGTAATTGATTTTATCTAAACTGTGCTGTGTCTGTAATTGGCCATGCGGCTGTTGGCTCAGCACATAAATAATAAAGAATTGAATTGAATTGAATTATTATCAGAATTACTTCGTTTTTGGACTTTGTCCATTGTCCGGTTTTCTAAAGAACACAAACGCCTCTGAAACGGGATCTATTTCCGAAGTGTTGCTTTCGTTGCAATATATATGACAATGGACAAAGTTCAAATACTCAGTAATCCCGAAAGAAATATACCATCGTCAGAACCCTTTAGACTGTGATTATTATTATTATTATTATTATTTAGTGTAATGTTGATATGGCATTTATTATGTTACTGTTTGTTGTAACTATCATAATTGTGGTTATTTTCTCTGCTTTATGAATCATATGATGATCTGGCTACGACCTCATAATCACATCTCACTACAAGCTAGAGCACGAGTGACAATAATGAGATAAGCTCGTGTTTTTTCTTGCTTTGCTTGCTGATATTAGCACAGAAACCTGAGGGAGTAATGTGTTCTCGCCCGAGCACCAATGCAGAACGTGATATAAGTATTTCAACAGTGTTGCAGAGTTAAAATATTTTGGAATGGCAGTAACAAAAAAAGTTTTTCACTCGCGGAATTAAGATTGGATGAAATATACTGAATGCTTATTACCATTCAGTATAGAATAGTTTGTTTTCTCATCTGCCTACCTAAAAGCATAATGATTACAATACGCGATAAATATAATGTTAACTGTTCTCTCGTATGGGTGTGAAACTTGGTCTTTCACATCAGGGCCTAAGGAGAGAAACATTGATTTAGAATGTTTTAGAACAGGATGATAAGGAAAATTGTTCCTAGAAAGGAGGAAGTGAAAGGGGGTTGAAGAAAATTGCATAATGAAGCTTCACAATTTTTACCCGCAACCAGTTATTACGAGGGAGATGGGATAGTTCAGTCGGTACAGCGGCGGGATACGGGCTGGACGACCCATGTTCGATTCCCGGTAGTGAAAGTTTTCCTTTTTCTCCACAGCGCCCAGACCGGCTCTGGGGCCCACCCAGTTTCGTATCCAGTGGGTACCGGGGGTAAAGCGTCAGGGGCTTGAAGCTGACTACTCACCTCCATCTAGTGCCGAAGTCAAGAATGGTGGAGCTATACCTCCATTTCCCCATATGCTTTCATAGCATAGTGCTTAAGTAATTAAGCACAGGGAGGCCTTTTCCTTTACTTTTCCCAATTATTAGGATAAACAAATCCAAGATTTTGAGATATGCGATGTGTGTAGCGCACATGGGAGAAATGCATACATAATTTTAGTAAGAAGACCCGAATGTAAGAAATCACTTGGAAGAACTAGGTGTAGATGGAAGGATAATATTAAAATTAAACTTGAAGAAATAGGATGGTAAATTTTGGCACAGAATACCGACCAGTATCAGGATCTTATGTACACGGCAATGGACTGTCAGGTTTCATATAAACCGAAGATTTCTTGACTGAGTGACTAATACGTTCTCAATCTTGCTCCGTGTATACGGCAGTATCCAGAGAGTCTGGTAAGGGAAACTGTATTTAAGCTTACATTAACAATGTTGCAATCAGAAACGAAAATACACACCTGTCCCAAAATAACATAAGGTGGACTAAACATCCTAATTTATGCTCACTCGAGAAGCCACTATGTGAGTACCAGATTGTGATGTGTACATCCGGTCTAAATTAATCACGAACTGGCTCTAAAGAGGTGTTAAAGCTACGAATTTTCAAGGTGGGAGAGTTTAACGTTTGTCGGGATAGTGGTAAGTAGAGGAAAAAGCTACAGAGATTTATAGATCAGATGTAGCCAAATTTAACACTGGCTAGCTTTCAGGCTTTAAGTATTTGCGGAGGATTGGAATGTTCGACATTTTGGCGCCTTGGTTCCAGTTTCCTTCTCTCTTGCATTCACAGCATGTGAACTCTGAGACAGCACTGGACATATGTGCCTCTTATACTCGCCCCCATTTTGCACATACGATCCACTTAGCCTTCTGCAATAAATAATAATATCTGAAATGGTGATGATGTTTTTGTGGTGCCTGCCTGCTTCTTCGCCTGTCTCTCCACAGAACCATATATTTTCTTTTATTGCACACCCAGGATATGTTACAAAGTTTGTTTTATCGGCTTTGATTGTCTGAATAAAATTTAAATATTTTTGCTCATGCTGTAAGATAAGTTGTTTAATGGGAAATTATGTAGAAATAGACATCAACAGCAACAGAAATTGTTAAAACCCTAATGTACGAGTATTAACTTCAAGACTCAGGGCTGAAACATTCTTCTGGTGGTAAACGGTAAAGGCAAAGTTGTCTCAAGCACTACACCATGAAGACGTATGCGGAAGTGGATATATAGATCCATGTATTCTTGATATCGGTACTAGTTAGAGGTGAGTGGTCAGCTTCACGCTCCGGCCGCTTTAAACACGAGGAACGGGTCCCCGGTAACCTTTGTATAGGAGGCTGGGTGGGCAGCAAAGCTGGTCTGGACGATGTTGAGAAGAGAAAATTCTTCACCTTACCGGATTTCGAATTCTGAGCCCTCGGTCGTCCAGCCAGTAGCCAGTCGCTATACCCACTGCGCTATCCCGGCTCCATTCTGCTGGTGAAATATACGTTACACAAATCTAGTTCTTCTATAGGATCGCATTTTCTCATATGTTCTTTTTTTTTCTGTTCAAAATTTCTCTCGTCATGTCTTTAATCCGGTGAGTTTGTAAGTGATGATGAGTCTGAAGAGATCCGCGGTTCGAATTCGTGTTTGTGATTAATTTTTTGTTTGCGTGGTTTTACCTTGTTTCTTCGGGTGGTTCCGGAGACGGGCGTGGTGAAATCTTCATTGACCGCTTCTTCCAACATCACTTTGAAGATTTTTCTTTCTGCTGCCTTCAGTCTCCTATAAATTTACATAAATTCCAGTGCGTTAAAAGACAGTACGGAGGAAGAGTTCTGCATTGTGGGGTATAACGTCCTGTAGCCCATTGTCACTGAACTGCATGGCGTTATGTCCCAGAAAATAGAATGCTTCATAACCACCGCTGCGGGAACCCTGCTTGATATGGGGGGGGGGAAACTATAGATATTTTAGGAATAGAACGTCCAGATAAATAAAACATCGTTATTTAAATGTTCTTCTTAATAACATTGTCACACGACGGGGGAGGGCGTGCGTGACTTATAGACGGTTTCTGGATTGGATGATTGGATTGACACCTTGTTCACACAACTCTAGACTACGGGCAGTAAAGCATGTTCGCCGATCTGCACACCTTATATATTTCACCGTTATATCCGCACTAGGGTTCTCAATTTTAACTAGCCATATCCTGGCAACGGATTTATAACAGTCTCATTATTACTTCAAATCCCACATGAAGTCTTCTTTTGATAGACTAATTCATTTCTTGCCGTTATTCCGCAACGGCCAGTTCAGAAAATTCCTGTGTTCCCAAGCTGATGTTCTGGCGGGCTGGCATCTTGAAACTCTACTCAGCTCGACTCAGCTCTTCGTTATAACCACTTTGCACGGACCACGATGAAAACACGGCCTTTTTATTGTTGGGAATGCTGTTGCATAGCAACGGAAGTTATTCGAGTGTTGCTTGCGTATTCGTTGCCTCGGAAATGTGTTTACCGAGCCGTTGCTTAGCAATTAACGTCTATTCTGACTTCACTATTCCGGCTACAGGTTCTTATGTCACAATATCAATGCATTTACTTTGTAAACAAGTCAATACTTTCTCCTCTATCAGACCAATGAAGTTCTGTGTAAATTACATTTGCAAGACCGGTTCAGGTGGGATGCATTATTCAAGGCACCATTTTCCGTTCAGGCTAAGGATTCTTGTCCCGTTCTTTTTCTGTATTGTGATGTGATTGGGTGGTCTCATCTACTGCAAATTGGAACAGAAACTCAGAAAACAGCTACACTAAGAGAGACAAATCATGGAATCGAGCTGCTGCAAGAAAAAGAAATAATCTATAAGTTCGATTCTTGCACCTGTACATGTGACGTATTTAAACCAAAATCATTCTTGATACATATACTACCTTAATACAATCAAATGCATCTATTTATTACAAATATTCTATCATGTTTCGTCTACTCTTCCTCATTCATCTTCATGTTATTCACATTGTTTTTTAAAGTCATTAAAACGTTCACACAAAATGTAACACCATAACGCTATCGACATTATAAGACCCACCGTATAACCGAATAGCATGAAGGCTAAACATAGGTCTCCTTAACTTTTAACACTGGAGAGCATAACATTTCGAATTTTGTCTCTGTACAGGCCCTATATATTTATATATATGGCATAGAAATATACATTTAAAAATATCAATAATTCTATTGCAATAGAAATATGCGTATATACTTAAGTGTCAGTACTTTCTTCTTCTTCTTCTTCTTCTTCAACTTCGTGTTATAGAGAGCCACGCCTATTCCAACTTAACACATTCTTTCCAGTTTTAATTTTCGAAGACGCCCTTTCGTCTCCAAGACTTTATGGGAATAATAGATTTTCTTCTGGTATTACTTCATCAGTTTTTTTATCCACATCGTTTACCAAGTTTTGTATGGGTCCATCTATTTTATTTAGTATATTCTATATTTTAGTTCTTTTGTAATATCGTCGTTAATAATATAGTTTAGGTAAATTTGTCCCTGTGCTTAACTAATTAAGCACTACGCCATTAAGACGTATGAGGAAGTGGAGCGCAGTCGGTATAGCAACAGGCTAGAGGCTGGACGACCGAGGGGTCGGAGTTCGAGTACCAGTAAGGTCCAAGAATTTTTCCTTCTCCACGTCGTCCAGACCGGCTCTGGTGTCCACTCAGTCTCCCATCCAATGGGTACCGTTGGCTCCTTCCCGGGGGTAAAGCGGCCGGGGCGTGAAGCTGACAACTCACCTCCAACTATATGGACCTATACAATAATGTAGTTTAGCCTAATACTAAAATGGATCTTAGAGAAATAGGATGGGGTAGTGTGGCAGAATACATATATGTGTGTGTGTGTGTGTGTGTGTGTGAGAGAGAGAGAGAGAGGGAGTGAGGGAGTTCTACTTCAACAGCAAACGCGAATCCCGTGAGAATTCGAAAATGGTAGAAACATGTAAGGTGTATAAAGGTACAAATATGAACGTGTCCGAAGCACTACGTCATGAAGACGTGTGGGGAATTTGTGGTAGGTACAACTCTACACATTCTTGACCTCGGCACTGTGTGGAGGCGGTGGATAGCTGTGAGTAATAAATTGTTAACTTTTGATGGCAGCAGGATAGTATACACTTAATATAATAAAATGGAACTTGATAGCAATATGAAAAAAGCTGATCACTTATCTTAGCGAAATCGTACGCACCAGTAACACTCTTTAATGAAAGTATCTAAATGGCAGCATATACCTCCGAAACGTCGGTATCATCGCCCAAAAGCACACGGTATGACAACCAAAAAACAGAATATTAATGACACTCTTTCTTAGCAAAATGTGTAAGGAATATTGCTTTTCCAGTGAGACCTTGTGCTGCATAATGAATTAGTTGACCTGAAATAACCAGGTCCAGAGAACCGCTACTCCTTGACATGGAACCGGGGTCAATACAGGTTCGAGTCTCAAGCACGGCAATAATATCTTCAGTAAGCGGGTCGAGCAGGGAGAGCCGTGCTGTCGGGCTGAAGTGAAAATAGAACGCATGCCGTGCGTCACAAACGAAGCGGCGAAGTTGTTCATTATCTTCGCATTTTACCGGAAAGGATGAGACCCAGCATATGCGAAACTTTGTAGGCTGAGTCCTTATTGGTTACGACACGGTATGGTCCCTTTACAAGACTACACGGTGTCATAGCTCAAAATTCCAAGCTCTTATTTAAATTAAATATCTATCGGAATCAGAATTTTAACTGAATTATTATTAATTATTATTATTTATTCTTATTATTAATGGGGTGAGACTGAGTCCACTTGATACTGCGGCCACTTCTGGCCTATTCTGCCAGCCCCAGATGATAGGTGAGGGTGATTGTGGAGCAATTGGAGGAATGAAGATTGGCAGGGGAAAACCAAGTACTCGGAGAAACCCTGCCCCAGCGCCACTTTGTCCACCACAAATCCCACTTGACCAGACCCGGGATCGAATCTGGGCCGCCGCGGTGGGAAGCCAGCGACTAACCGCCTGAGCCGTCTGAGCTATGGCACATTTTTAACTGTAAACATATAAACGTGAAATTGTCACTGTGCTTAACTAATTAAGCAATACGCCTTGAAGACTATGGCGGAGTGAATGTATAGATCCACATTTTCTTGACCTCGGCACTAGATGGAGGTAAGTGGTCAGCTTGTCGAGGAATTTAGGATATACACGTATATAGTACCTTCGAACAGAACGATAATAGATGTTATGAAGTTGAAGCGTAAAAGTGTCCAATTTAAATTTAATGATATGTAGTTTAAAGAAAGACTATGTCAGTAGCTTGGCCGCGCCCTAATGTTGTTATGCAACAATAGGGTAAGGTGTTTACCGGCCGTTGCATAGAAACGGCAGTTCTTCTATTGTTGGCTGTGTATTCATTGCAGCGAGATAGAGTCCCGTTGTCTATCAATGCCTCACAATACTATACAATATATTACAAACTACAGTGGGTTTGTTATCTGTTACCTGTTGGTTAAAACTGTAGTTATATTACTGTACAGTGTCTGAATGCAATGGACTGTATGGACTGTGCTCCCTGAGTTATTTCGGAGGAATGAGGCTGGATGCTGTCGCACTAATCTAGAAGTCTGATAAACAGAACCACTTTTGTGGATTAGCAACGAGTCAGGGCACTGCCTAACATTCGTGATCTGTGAGGCAGTTTCCGAGGCAAAATCGGATCCTTATATTGCAACATCCTCTGTCTTCTCCCCTGACTTGTTCCCGCGTGACTACTTTCTATTCCAAAGTACAAAGACTGCGGTGAAAAAAGACGCATTTTGGGTCCATGGAGGCGGTCCAGTAGCGTGCGTCATGTGTGTAAAAGGATATTAAGGCTTCCCTTCTCGAAATTCGTTCAAATGTAGTAAACAAAATACGGAATGCGCCAAAAATTTCAGTACTGAAACTCGAGCACCTCGAACGCGCATGTGCGTTTGTCGACGGGGCATAGCTCCAGCCGCACGTGTTCCCAGTAGTGAAGAGGAAGTTGTGTTACGCAGTTGTTGTAAATGGGTCTCTCGAGGGAGGAAAGAGTATTATTTCCGGTCATACGGAAGTGGTCGCCAGACAACTCGCTTCCTTGGTTTTGAGCGGCCAGATGTTATCGTCCAGAAACCGTTACATGTGCACCTGTGACAATATGGTGTGCCGTCTCAGCACACGGTATATTAGGCCCCCATTTCATTGAGGACGAGGAAGGCAATGCTCTTACTGTCACCCAAAAACGCTACAGGGACATGGTGATCGGACCATTTCTTCAGGATTTGAGAAGGTTTTGTCGTGCAAGGGGCCTTCACACGAATAGACAGTGGTATCAACAGGACGTCTTTTCATTTCAGTTCTGTATTTTTGGCGCATAGTGTATCTTCATGTACAGCTGCCAAAGCGAACTACTTTGAAGAAAACGAAGGCAATTAATTAATAAGATAAAGCCTATCTTACTAATTACTCGTCTTCCTTTTAAGTAAGTTAAAACTTAACTCCATAGTCCACAATTGATATCGCCTCAATTGCAACCAAAAGCTTATACAAATAATCATACCTCTTGGAAGTGTTGGATTGTAAGGCGATCGCTACTGTGACTGGGATATAACGCCATGTAGTCCGGTGAAAGCCAACCGACGTTTCGGAGGAAAATACCTTATTTTTCTGGATCGAAGAGAAAGCCAAACAGGAAACCAGCAAGCAGGACAGAGGTCTTATGTTCTTCCGAAGCAACATCAGATAACTTTCATTGAATTAAACGACATATCCGCCGGTCACGGTAGCCGAGCAGTCTAAGGCATGTACTGTCTTCGCTCGCTTGGAAACCGGGATCATGGGTTCGAATCCCACTCAGGGCATGGATGTTTAGTTTGTGTGTGTGTGTGCGTTTTTCTGTGTTTGTGTACGACGAGCTGATCACCCGCCCAAGGAGTCCTACCGCATGTGTAAAATCTAGAAAAACTGGGGCTGTAGTGCCAAGAAAAAAAACGACATATCCTAAATGTTCGTAACTCAGAATTGTTTTAGTAACTTTCTATCCAACTGTACGTCTTGGTATATAGAAAGAGAGAGAGAAATATATATATATATGNTGCCCCCCCCCCCCCTCCTTCTTCTACACCGGTCCATATAATGTCGCTGTTTACTCAGTTCAAGGCTACCCAGGAAGCGTAATCATATATATAGGTAGAAAGAACAGGTTCCTTTTAGCAGAATCCGCCCGCCGTGTTGTCTGTACCGACGTCAGCTTTGTTCTCCCGTGAGGAGAGAACTGCTTACATGATCATCACTGCAGTCACAGTAAAGTAGTCAGCGAAGGCCGCGCCATAGCTCAAACGGTTAATCGCTTGCTTCCAACCTCGGCTACCCGGGTTCTATTCCGGGTCTTGTCAAGTGGGATTTGTGGTGGACAAAGTGGCGTTGGGGCGGGTTTTCTCAGAGTACGTCGGTTTCCCCTGCCAATCTTCGTTCCACCAAATTCTCCATCATCGTAATCACCCGGGGCAGGCTACAATAGGCCAATCAGTGGCCGCCGTGCCGAGTGGACCCAGTTGGACTCCACCCCCCACTAAGCGAATTTAAAGGAAAGAAAAAGTAGCCAGCAGTAGACTTAACTCTCGTCTTGAGATCGCAACATTCACGCAGCTAGTCAAGAAATCTCAGCCCTTGCTGTCTTTCGGAACGCGAAAATTTATCTCCGTGTCGGCAAGAACCCCCGACGGGAAAGAAATGAGTCAAGACCACACCCTCATATCCTACTTCAAGGTCTACTGTAACTACTTCCGGTATGTGACGCCATGCAGCCTGGTAGATAGATACCACTGTATCATTCTGGAAGAACCTGATTCGTCGTCCATCTTGAAAGCAGATCTTGAGCAGGCAAGAGTCGCGCACCGAAATGATATTGCCCTTCACTCGTCCTGAACTTGAGAAGAAGGAATCCAGGCCATATTTCCCCATTCTCTTTCATTAGGACATTTTTGAGTGTTGTCCTCCCATTCTATACGGTAGCGCAGTTGGTTGAGGCACTATACTACAAGCCGGAAGGTCGCGGGTTCGAGTCCCGATGAGGTGGATATTTTCATATTATATTTAAGCATCCTGTTGCACTATACACTTCTATATGTAATAATACAAATGCCGTCGTGAATGCGACAGTTTATTTGGTTGTAGTTCTTTGTCTTTTCTTTCTCTACACTACATGTTTCGGCCGCAACCGGCCATCATTAGGTGTACTAAATACTTGCATTCACGACGGCGTTTGTATTATTACATATAGAAAGATATTTTCAATTTACCTAATCTTTCCAGCCACACTATGACCATGTGGTCGACTCAGCCTCTAACAGAATTGAGTGCCAGGAATCTTCCTGGTGTGTAAAGGGGCAGTCGGCGCGTAAGGCTGACAACCTCACCGTCATCTGTGAGCCGATTGTGTAGAAAATGTGAGCTTCGACGTCTCACAACCCCATGGGCCTTCACGGCCTGTTAAAGGGATAGCTTTTTGTTTGCCTCCCTTCTACGCTATGTGGTTCAAGTAGCCTCTTTCCCTGAAGCTTTCCTACTAGAACTGTATGTCTCCCACGCGCAATGTATGTCATGTCAATCTCATCACCTCGTAATGTCCCTGTGCGTAATTAATTGAGCACTATGCCATGAAAGCGTGTGGGGGAGTTGATGTATAGATCCACATTTTCTTGACCTAGACACTAGTTCGAAGTGAGTGGTCAGTTTCACGCCCTGGCCGCTTTACCCCCGGAGAAAGACCTCTCAGTACCCATTGCATCGGAGGCTGGGTTGTGAATAGACGGATGTGTATCTCCACTCTGCCACACTCCTCCATAGTGTGGTGCTTAATTAAGCACAAGAATGACTTCATATTTGAAAAGGTGAAGTCCCTATGCTTATTTAATTAAATATCACGCCATGAAGATGTATGGGGGAGGGGAGTTTTCGCTCCAAAATTCTTGACCTCGGCACTAGAGGGAGGCGATTGGTCAGTTTCACGGCCTGCCCGTTATACCCCTCCCCGTACGCATAGAATTGGATTCTCTGAGGGCCTCAGTGCCCGTCTGGACGCTGTGGAGGAGAGAAAAATTTCTTGCCCCTGTCGGGAATCGAACGCCGACCGTCCAGCCCATGGCACGTTACTATACCGACTGAGCTGCCCCGGCCCCTACTGCACATTTATTTATGTATTTTTCATCTAGTTCATGCAATAATTTGACAAATTTGAAATTCACATTTAGTTTTCTTGTAGGCAAATGATATGTGAAGGCTCCCTATCTAGGGAGCATATGCACTCATATTTTAATTTGTTTCATAGTGGTTATGACATATTTGATTATGAGCAATATGTTACACATCTGTCTCCCGAATTTGCAACTTTCGCGCTTCAGCGAAGACACAAACAAAGTACTTAATATACCATAATTCTAGCATGTACTGTGGATTTCAATATTTACAGCTATTTCTGGAAAACTTGTATCATAACTCTCCTTCATAGCAGTACCCATCTCTTTCTGTTACGAGTCAAGGGACTGTAATTTAAAGTAATTGCTCTGACAAGTGGAATTCCCATGCATGGATGAAGAGCAAAGCCGCAGCGTCGCCCTAATTGGTACGCAGAGGCAGAAGCATTGTCTTCACATATCCACAAACACAGTAATTCTGTTTGAAATAAAGAACAAGTGGCACTATATTACATTTTATGACGTATAGACTCATTAACGACTCCGTAAACACATTCCCTCGGGAGCCAACGTGCGCAACGGTAGGACGTCTATTGCTAGGCAGCGGATCAGTAAACACGCCTAAAGTAATACGAGAAAATAGTAGACGGTGTTTTCCGTGGGGTCCGCTCCGACGCTATATAACGGGAATTTCAAAGATGTATGAAAACCCGTGTGGAGGCGGGGTCGAATACCTCCACAGTGACCCTGAGAGTCGTAAGCGGCGAAAGAGGGAAGTCTCAAATAAAATATGATCATCAGTCCCAAGGGACTCGGACCTGAGAAAGGCTGCGCTGGCAAGGGCCAGCTGCAAATACAAAAGACAAACGCGTCCTCTCGTTAGAGAGGGCGCCTCACGAAAACAAGACCGTAACTATCAAAGAGTAATAAATATCTGGGGCTCGACACCAAGACTTACTGACTGACTGATCGTCAGTCGCAGTGTGACTTGACTTCGACTTGTCAGAAGCTGAGAGAGTTCAGTTGAAGAAGAGTTAATCTGAGTTAGTTGTCGAGAATTGGGGCGAGTTCTGAAGATGGCAGTCGAAGGCAAATGATAAGAGATGGCAAGAAATGAATCAGGCTATATGAAAAAGACTCCATCTGTGATTTGAAGTGACAGTGAGACCGTTATAAAACCGTTGCCAGGGTACAGCTAGTAATTGTACTGCATGTAGTCCTGAGTTGTGTGAATAAGGTGTCAATAAATCGAATCGTCCAATCCAAACCCCGTCTTATAAGTCATGCATCAACCCCTAAATCGTGACAATATTTTGAGAAAAATAAATTTCATTAAAGTTGGCAAATGAGCAATGGATGTCACCGTTATTTACAATTCTGTATTGTAATATCTTATGCTTCAGTCTCCTCTCAAGGTTATTTCCGTACATATACGGAACGACTGTGAATTTCAATGCAATCTATCAACTACTTGTCTCACAATTTACATGTGTCAGGGACTGGAGGCAAGTGGGAGTATAATGGGATTGTGTGTCAACTCCTTACACGGGTAGACTTCCAGAAAGCCTGTGATAACAGTGAGGAGAAATGTAGTTTACAAAACTGTAATTGAATTCATCGGTCACTGTAGCCGAGCGGTCTAAGGCATGTACTTTTTTCGCTCGCTCGGGATCCCGGGACAGTGGGTTCGAATGAAGCACAAGGCATGGATGTTTGGTGTGTGTATGCCTTTATTCTGTGTTTATGTTGTCCTGTGTTTAGGTATAGGCCTTGCGACGAGCTGATCACCCGTCCAAGGAGTCCTACCGTCGGCAAAACGATTATGAAACTGAGAAATCGGCCCTGTGCTCCAAAATTGGAGCAAGAGGAGAGAAGAAAAAAATCGAATTTAGTAGACATATGAAAATGTTGCGGCAACTAGAATTAATTTAAAGGGATCCTGTGGGCTTAAAGTACATACAATTAATATTTGTCTACTTCTTTTTCTATTATAGGAATTTGCTTTAAAATAAGCCATTTTGTAGGTTCAAGAAAACCATGAGGAAGCAAAATTTATCGCAGTACACCATCTTCTGGTCTATGCTGATGGTGTTGATTTATTGAGCAAGAATATTGATAAAATAAGGAAAAACACAGACACCCCGTTGTACACTAACGAGAAGGTTCATATACGGTCTAAACTAGACTGCAGAAATAACCTCAGTGTAAAATAAGTGCAGACCGCCTCTGTGGTCTAGTGGTCAGAGTCCCTGGCTACATACCCAGAGGTCCTGGTTTCGATTCCCGGCGCTACCAGATTTTCTGAGAAGTAGTGGGTCTGGAACGGGGCCCACTCAGCCTCGTGATTATAATTGAGGAGCTACTTGAATGGAAAAGTAGCGGCTCCGGTCTAGAAAACCGAAATTAACGGCCGTGGGGATTCGTTGCGCTGACCACGCGACACCCTCTATCCTCTAAAGTTGACACCAACTTCGCCGACAAGCGGCGGTCGCTCGGTCGGTATAGTTCGCTTGCGGACTAAAGTCACGGAGTTCTTTGTGAACTAAGTGCGACTGTATGCTCTAGTCTTGTCCTAAAATTGAGACCAGAATAGTAATACAAAGAAAGTGGAAGAAAGTTTTTGTCTTATGAGATATTACCCCTTGAACTCTGGCGTATATTTATAGAAATTAGTAAATATTTACCAGATTATGAGGGGCCACAAGGAAAATATGTTACAGGCGTCAGAAGTAAATATTTACCAAACTACACGGCATTACATCCCAGAAGACAGTAATCTTCAGAGTCACCGTCTTGAGAACAGCAAATTTCACAAGCAGACATTTTTGTGAAGTCTTCATGTAGACGGGAGATACGACTTAAACAAAACTATAGGCCAGCTACTACCTTTACATACAGGAATATTATCTTCTGGGATATATCATTGTGTAGTCCGTTGAAAGTCAACTGACGTTTCGGAGAAACATGTCGCTTCCATTTGACCAGTCGAAGTTGGCTCTATTTGCTATCTGCTTCATGTTGGTTTCTTTGTTGGCATATTCTTCCACCCTGAAGATGGATGCGGTATGTTTCTCCGGAACGTCGGTTGAATTTTGACCGACTACACGACGTCATATGACAACCATCCCTGTGAGAACCTCATGTTCTAGATCGGTACAGTGACTAGAGGTGTAGGAGTTCGAGTGCCGGTGGCGTCACGATTTTCATGCTTTCCACATCGTTCAGACCGGTTATGGGGCCCACCCAGCTTTCTATCCAATGGATACCTGGGGGCTATTTCCTAGGGGGTAAAGGAGCCCGGGCGTGAAGCTGACCACTCAGTACCGAGGTCAAGAGTAAGTGGATCTATACCCCAATACTTCTTCATGGCATAGTGCCTAATTATAAGCACAGGCACAGCTTAACCTTTCTTTTAAAGTCATCTAAATTGTTTGAGTGGTTCTGAAGATGATATGTCGGTTATGCGTTTCGAAGCCCTAAGACTTAAAGCTGCACTTGCCGTTCAGAGCAAATACACTTCCCACCTGTCGGCTCCAAGCCATGAGTCTGACTGGAAACTGCTTGTTTGTGTGTAAACTGTCCGTGGCTGCTGCTGGGCGCTGGCTCGCCTGCGGCAAGCACTGCGGAGTTACCTCAAAATCTCATTCTGGACTGATCAGACGAATAGTGTGGTCTGAAAATCGTGCAACGAGCCTAATTACGTTCTCTTTATGTATTGGCTCTCAGTAACGGCTTGTCCCGATCGCGTGCCTGTATATAGAAGTTGCCGTTGTAGCATAAGATACGTAATGATCTGCTCAGCAAAGCCTGTATTGACATTTTATTTGTGTATAGTGCAAAAGGAAGAATTTTCAATAACGTGCTCTATGTGCGAAATGTACACTTGACGAAAAGCTAAGCATATTCATAAGAGAAAACCCCATCTTCTCGTCAGAGAGGATTTTTCATAAGGACTACTACCGCAAGGGCTCAGTAGAAAAAAAAAATTCTGGCCGTGAGTCTCAAGGGGCTTGAGGCTAAGACGAACTCATTGGCATAAACCGCCAATCGTAAATTAACTTTGACTTTGGATTGATTGTGTAAAAGAAAATTCTTTCCAGTAACTTTCAGTGTGTATGGGCAGCTTCAAANTTAGCACAAGACGTAGGTGAATGTAAAAAGTAAAAAGTAAAGCTATCCCTGTAACAGGCCGTGAAGGCCCATAGGGTTGTGAGACGTTAAGGGTCCCACATTATCTAGACAGTCGACTCAAATATGGTGGTAAGGTTGTCAGCCTTACGCGCCCTCCGCGCTTTACTCCCCAAGAAAATTATTTAATTAATTGGTGGTTCTCATTTCTGTTAGAGGCTGAGTCGACCCCAGGGCCGTAGTGCGGCCGGAACGATTAGGTCAATTAAAAAAAATCCAATGACCTCATTGGGACTTGAATCCGCGACCTTCCGGCTTGTAGCATAGTGCCTCAACCAACTATAATACTAAAATGGCTCTTAGAGAGATAGGATGAGGTGGTGTGGATTGGATTGATCTGGCTTAGGATAGAAACAAGTGGAGGGCTCTTGTGAACACGGTGATGAACCTTCGGCTTCCATACAATGCTGAGAAATTATTGAGTAGCTACAGCTGGCGGCTTCTCAAGAAGGGCACAGCTCTTTGAAGTCAGTTTACTTTTATATAGAAGCTTAAATACGGATTCAGAAAGACATTATACCCGTCCGTCCCAGTGCCCGTCCTCTCCCCCGCCCCCATTTTATCTTAGTTGCAAGAAAACCCTAAAAAATTTGCATTCATGAACTCAAATTATAGAATCAATAATAGTAGTAAAGTTCCAGCATGGTCACGCTATACATACTTTTCTTATCGTGTTTAATTGTGTCCTAGAAAGGTGGCCGTAGTTGATTCGTTGCTTGGACAGGGTAACACAGGAGATATGAGATCTTATCTATAAGGTGTAAACGCGATAAACTGCTAGGTTCTTCTCGAGGGGAAAGAACGGAAGTTTTTGTCTCTATAGACCTATTGGTCATATTGGACCAGAATTGAAATTGAAATTACATTTGCTCGTCATCTTGCAGTGCAGACCCCATATCAAATTGAACTCTTNTCCATGGTACAATCTAGTGGCCTTTAGGCTACTGAAACGGACGTTGTCATAAGAACAGCCTTTCTCAAAGAAGAAAGACATAATTGTATTAAAATGAACGTGTGAATGGTGTAAATAAGTTTATCCTCTTAGTGTGCTCCCACATTCTAATAAATGCAGGAATTCCGTTTGTTCTGCAGAGTTATTGAACCTCTTAACATCAATCACCGCCAACCACGCATTTTATCATATTTCATGCCTCACAGGTCCAACTGCCCACAAAAATTCAAAATACAATACATTTACAGAGGGTAGCAACGCAAACTGCGGCTCCTTGACCTCCAGCAGCAAACCGAATTGGAAACATAACACAGATCGGCTAGTTGGTACAGTATGTTTAGAATACAGGTGTATTCTTTCACAGTTTTGCCCCCCACCCTCGCTATGCTGTATTTCTTGTTAGAAACTGACTTTATAGAGGAACAATGTTTGTCCCCTTAATTATGCACGATGCAGTGTGCATAACCTGCCTTCATGAGCTACACCAGTAGGATCTTACCATGTTAGGTGGGTCCCTTGTAACCACCGCATGGGGCGTCCTCAGGTTGCGGATGGCGGAGACGCCCACCAGGTATGGAGGGTAGTTGCGAATACATTGAATAAGCAGTCGCGGGCAGCCTACAAGAGTTGGTCCTCCAGCTTGGGTGTTAGGCGTGGGGCTAACAACTCCTCACCGTAAAAAATAAACTTGTTACGAAATATCACAAGAAGCCTCGGACCTGGACGAATTCCTTGAATAAACGACCTAAGCTAAAGAAAATGGATATTAGATTTGGTACTTGGAATGTCAGACGTATGTATAGGGTGGGCTCGCTCAGGGCAGTGGTGGACGATATTTAAATGAATCTTAGAGAGATAGGATGAGATGGTATGGATTACATTAATCTGGCTCAGGATAGGGACGAGTGGAGGGCCCTTGTGAAGAGGATGAAGAGAATGAGATGGGCAGGGCATGTAGCGCGAATGAGGGAGGAGAGGAATGCATATAGGATATTGGTGGGAAAGCCAGAAGAAAAGAGACCACTAGGAAGGCCAAAAAATAGGTGGGTGATCAATATTAAAATGAATCTTATAGAGATAGGATGAGATGGTATGGACTGGATCAATCTGGCTCAGGAGATGGATTAGTGGAGGGCTCTTGTGAACACGGTAATGAACCTTCGTATTCCATAAAATGTTGCAAAGTTCTTGAATGGCTGCACAATTCGCGGCTTGTCAAGAAGGACTCAACTCCATGAAGTTAGTTATAAAGAAGACACGGCCAGTGTGCTATTACAGTTAGCAAGTCGGGGAACTGAAGTTTTCTCCATGCAGTACTCCTTCGACCATAAAGGCGGTGTGAACAACGATGAGATGGCATTTCCGGTACTGCTTTTGTTCAGGAAATGCAGGTGGCAATACTTGCCCCAGGGCATGGTAATGAGCTGTTTCGGGGCGCATTGTGAAGGGTTGATAACCCACCCAGGGGGCAGATAGCTGTATGTGGCTTACTTCATCATCACCAGTCAAGCCATTCATTAGGTCTACAGCAAATTTTGGACCTGAAAGAAATGACTTTCCTGGGACCACCCCCTTCATATCCATGACGGAATTTTGGTGATGCCATCAACATATATATCATCATCATCCGTAATCTGTCTGACGACAGGTCCACAGTCTCTTCCAAAACAATTCCTACACTTAATGCGATCTAGAGCTTTCTTCTTCAAATGACACTATCCTCTTCTGTCCCCAAGGTCATCCAGCATCTTCTTACATCTTCTTCCTCGTCTTCTTGTCATTTCTATCCGCCCCTCTATCTTTCCTTCAATAGCTTTTTTTAGAAGGCAGTTTCTGCGTATGTAAAAAAATAATTAAAGCTATCCCTGTGCCAGGCCATGAAGGCCCATAGGGTTGTGAGACGTTGAGGGTCTCACACTATCTAGACAATCGGCTCAAAGATGGCGGTAAGTTTGTCAGCCTTGGGCGCCGCCGCGCTTTACTCCCCAGGAAAATTATTTAGTTAATTCCTGGTACTCGTTTCTGTTAGAGGCTGAGTGAACCCCAGGGGCATGGTGCAGCTGGAAGGATTAGGTCAATTGAAAAAAATCCAGTGACCTCATCGGGACTTGAACCCGCGACCTTCCGGCNCAGTTCTGCAGCGAGACTGGGTGAGGCTCCATGCAGCATAGAATTTCGATGGTGTGCTAAGACAGTTTCGTTCATGTAGTTATTCAGGACCTGAAAGGTGCTCACTAACCTGGGTGTTCATGAAAATAGCTAACTCGTGTTTCTCTTCATTCTGTTTCCGACCCTCTGTCCGGACCCAAGAAAGCACTCAAAGATATTACGAAATTCGATCCATGCTGTCACATTATACATAGCAGTTACTGCCGGTAGTCCAGCTAATATCGTTTTTGTATGCGGTTCGAATGTCATGCTGTGTCTTTTGAAATTTTATGAATAAATATAATTAATAATATTTTTTTGATGTGACACCATGTAGTCTGGTAGGAACAATTTTTAAAATGTATTTCTGATATACTGATTTACAGTCACGGTATGATGTTTTGTGTATTGAATTTTGAACTAGAACATTGTGTGCTTACTGGCTACAGGCTGGACGGCCGAGGGTTCACAGTTTGAGTCCCAGTAGAGGCAGGAGTTTTTCTTTCTCTCCACATCATCCAGACCTGTGCTGGGGTCCACACAGCCTCCTATCCAATGTGTACTTGGGGCGGTTTCCTTGGAGGTAAAGCGGTAGTGAAACTGACTACTCAACCTCCAAGTAGTGCTGAGGAGAAGAATTCATGGATCTATGCGTCCACCCCCATACGTCTTCATTGCCTACTGCCTAATTACTTAGAAGTTTGAACAATGAAGTTTTAGATTACTGTATAAATGTGTAATAATGATCCGTAGCTACAGTCATCTGTTTTGCACAGAAATCAATAGAGAATAGCAAGAAATCTGTGAGTGTTACAACTTCCTTACGCTCATTATAATGGACAGTTGCCTGTATTTAGTCAGAATCAAATTATATCTTGTAGATGTTATTGAAGAAAGTGAAAATTAGTTGTGTTGTTTATTTTCCGAACTGTACTGTTGATGAATACATTTGCCACTTATCTGTGGGGCCAGCCATCACGCTTGCTTAACAGAATCCCAGTTATGTTCCTCTAAACCTGAAAGACATTATTCAGCAAAGTCCTAAACTCTTCGAACATTTTATATATTGCGTGTCTGCCTGCGCCCGGATGACACATCAACAAGTCATACTCATATTTAGCAATGATATGTACGTATATATATTCTCTGTGACATTCATTTTCCTTTTTTATTTCTCATTCGGATATAGTAATAAATTTAGAGGTTAGAATAGTCCCATAGCAGTAAATTTTACGTTTCCAAACAATAACATGTTGAAGGCACACAGCTTGTGATCTTACTCAGTCTCCAAATTTATAATTAGTCTTCTCTCCTCGTAATACCTGTTTCAAAATCCCCCACCCCCACTCGCTTCTAGTAAGGTGTAGTAATGGGAGACAAAAAGCTTCATCTTGCAAGTTGTTATAGCTGAGAGTTTCCTATCTTTGTGGACGGACTTCAAACTCAGGTACAGTCATATTCTAAGGGCATGCGGTAGCATTGTTGGTTAAGACACTATGCTACAAGCCAGAAGGTCGCGGGTTCGATTCCCAATGAGGTCACTGTATTCTTCAGTTGACCTCATCCTTCTAGCCGCACTATGGAAATGGTATCTACTCAGCCTCTAATAAAAATGAGTATCAAGAATCTTCCTGGGGGAGAAGGGTGGCCGGTGCTTGAGGCTGACAATCTCACTGCCGTCTGTGAGCCGATTATCTAGAAAATGTGGGAGCCTCGACGTCTCACAATCCTATGGGCCTTCACGGCCTGTTATAGGGACAGCTTTTACAGTCATATTCTAGAGCAGCTGTTCTCAAGTAAAAATGCAAATGGCCGCCAGTTGAAAGCTAGAGAATGTAGTCACGTGACTTATGTCCCTATATAATTTAAAACAAATGATGTAAATCAGATTGTTGTTAATTTACAATTTAAAATAAAACATGAGATTAATGTTAGTACCGGAATTTTCCCCCATTTGTTGCACTACTTGCTTTTCAAGAAACAGGTTGCAGTCTTATCGTATTGGCCCACAGTACTGGCCTAAATGTATTCATCGAATTTACGGAATGTCTGAAGATAATTCGACTGAAGCCTGGAGGTGTCATCAGTTGAGGTCCACTCTTGTAGATTGGTGTATCACAAGTGTTATTACTTTTTCAGCCGAATAACGTAGCTATAAATTTGTTCTTTCGTCCACAGAGAGCCATAACAGAAGTATGACAGTCTGTATATGAAACTAAACAATCCCGAACTATGCAACTGTATTGCTTAGGTATGTTTGTACACCGGAAGCTGCAGTTCAAGCTTCCGTTTTGCTTCACTTAAGTAGATCTTGCCTTTACACAGCAAATATGTTGGACGATGTCTGTTTCGTGAACTGTGTTTAATGCAGATGAAGTTTCGGGGGCCAAGAAAATTAGCTCAGGCGACAATTTTAGTAATTTTACTATATCTCTAGAATTTTTCTTAAGAAAAATATTGTAGGATATGTAGAAATGTCAGTGAATTGCCGTGTAATTTTTCTGTCTTGGATAGGATTCCAGGCTTGCTGAATGTGGTGGTTCTGTCGTTTATAATATTTTGGTTGGGTAGTGAAGTGGCTTCACCGTTATTATTTGTTGCAGCTGGCTGTAATATGTGTACCTAGGCGCCACAACGCTATGTGGGTCTTGGCTTAATTCGCTTAGTGGGTCGTGGAGTCCAACTGGGTCCACTCACCGCGGTGGCCACTGATTGGCCTATTGTACCTGCCCCGGGTGATTATGATGATGGAGAACTCGGTGGAATAACGATTGGTAGGGGAAACGAAGTACTCGAAGAAAACCCACCCCAGCGCCACTTCGTCCACCACAAATCCCACTTGACCAGACCCGGGATCGAACCCGGGCCGCCGCAGTGGGAAGCCAGCGACTAACCGCTTAGCTATGGCGCGGCCTTGGGTCTTTGCTTCCTCCTTCAGTTTGTAACAGTGAATATTTTCCTGGATGGGGTCGTTATTCACACTAGCAACCCCCAACCTGGAGATCCCAGGACTACATTTCTCCTGGACCCTACCCTTTGTCCTTTATGGCATGGATGAGCCTACCAGGAGCTTAGCTCCCGCCAGCGTAGCTCTCCGGGTCGTTGTGCCAATGAAACCTCTCTACCTTAAGGCGGTGTTCCTACAATTTATTTGTTTAAATCCGTCCCTCCTTGTTTACACATATTGCAGATAATTGTGAGCAGACGATGTCGTGACGTTTTGCGAGTATACGCCCTTCCTTAGCTATAAGAATAGAACTGGACATCCTGCTGTTAACTGCTCTGTTGTCTTATCAAATTGCTAGTACATTCTGCACTTGATTGGGCACGTCATTTATCTGACCCTCAGCACCTCCTTTTGTAAGCCAAAGAAATTTGTCCATTTTGTTGATGCATTTGGAACTAAAGTTTTGAATGTGTTCTCCATCCATTGCATTATGCTTCCGTTTACTGTTTATTTCCTTCGCGATCAATTTTTTTTTTCTCTGTAATAGTAGATTTTTCATTTTTTTTCACACATGTCCGACTCCGCTTTAAATTTTTATAGTTTAATTAAGGAAACTGTTTTGGATTATCTGTAATCATGATATTGGAAGGTATTTGTTATTACAATAAATATTAAAAGTACCAGTAATACAGAGAGCTTTCGTTGTTTAAAATCTGTGGACGCGTACTCTTTCGAGAATTTAAGAAGTTAAAAAAACCATCTCCTAGGTCAGTTTAATATTGGTGACATTATTATACCTGAGCTGCAATTTACTGTTAAAACCTTTGTCAATAAGTGTTATGTTTTTAATTTATTGTATTATATTATGTTATATTTTCTGATTTCTTAGATGTTCCTTCCATTTCAAACTGTGACGTTGAGGGGTGCGTGCCAGATAGAGTCGCCGGTTTTGTTATTACAGGTTACAGTCTGAATTACTGACAGTGTCATCACATAAATCAGTGATTCTCAACCTTTGTCAGACCGCGGTCCGGTGAATTCTTTTTTCTATAAGACGCGGGCCAGGTATAATAGTTGCCAGGGTCCGGTACCGGGCAGCGGATGAGAAACTACAAACAAAAACAAAGAAGTTAATTTTATATATTTATTCTTTCCTTAACGACGCTGTGAGCATATCACATTCTAGAACTTCGTATGGTAGCATCATTAGTGAATGATTAATTGGAACTGGATGCGGAAGGAAGCGGTCGAAGCCTATTTCAAGGTACTTCCCCAGTATTTGCCCTGGAGGTGTTCAAGAAAGCCACAGAAACCTCGGTGAGTACACTACGTTTCCCGATGGAGATATGTTACTGTCTGAGCCGAAAGCAGCTCTACTTTCCTGTATATTTTTTGTGGAGAATACGCTTATAGCAATAAATGAAATGGAGAAATGGTTATGTATGGGACTTGATACGAGTACTAGCTTCGCCTGTTTCAAAGCAGTCCTACTGTTTTTGCACTCCGCCTGGAGATAATATTGAGGGGCACGAAAAACATCAGTCAGGAAAATCAGTAACTCAGCCAAGATTAGAAGTGGGTGTCTCCAGAATATTAATGTCCAGCGTTACCGCTACACAAAGCTATCAGGAGAAAGAGCAGATTCTTTTAACAGATTTCGGAAATAATTTATGTTAGTGTATGGTCCTCGAGACGAAGTCTGTAGACAGACTGCGCTGAAGAATGTTGTGTGTGCCTTCCTCATCACTTATGTTACCATTCACCATACCACTCTGCAGTAAAAAATAGGATATTATTTACAGCTGCTACTGCAGGGGATTTTTAATATGTTTGTTTATTCTATAGGCTATCTTGTGAACTAGACCGCCAGCAGTAGCTACAGTAACTCTCTTTAAAACACCACATGAGATTAATATTCGACTCAAGAATTCTGAACCTTTTAAGACGTGAGGTCAGATTCGCACTTTCATATCAACTCGTGGGCCGTCGGATTATTGGAACTTCATGTCAACGAATTAAAAATAAGTTTCGGACAAAAATCACCATAAAGTCCGCTTTCCTGTTGTACAATTTCCTTCCTACAAATCGTGTCTTGTTGTCTTATTTATATTACCTAAACTTATAATGTAACAACAAAATTCAGTTTAATTTCTGGACTAAACTGCTGCGCAAAGTTGGTTAAAAGTTAAAATCCTAACGCCATTATCATCATAATTTTTGGAAGAATATAGTGCTTAAGTATAGATTTTGTCTACATTAAATTTGTCGGACATAATCTCAAAATTTCGCATCATCACCGTGTTTTTAATTTTTATATTATTTCAGTCATAATTTATACACATATTTATGATCTATCTTCAGATTAAAACATCACTTGTCTAGCTTGAGTGATTAATTAGTTATCAACATCAAACCGGAAGTTAAATATAGGTTGAAAGAGCCAATTTAGTCCAGTTTCCTTCTTCTTAGAAAGTAAAATTAGGTTTGTGAGGAAGTCTTGCTCTGTGTGTGTCTGTGTCTGCATGGATATCCCTCATAACTTTTGAAAGCCTGCGCCGATCTTCATCAAATTTAGTAGGTATGTGTTACGTACCTGAGGCTATATCAGCCGCCGTGCCCCACAAATCACTTTCTTCATTGACATCAACATCGGAGTCTCTGAATTTGTTGAGGTAACAACCTTAATGCCGGTCACGGTAGCCGAGCGGTCTAAGGCATGCACTGTCTTAGCTCGCTCAGAAGCCGGGATCGTGGGTTCGAATCCCACTCGGGGCATGGATGTTTGTGTGCGTTTTTCTATGTTTGTCTACAGGTAGAGGCCTTGCGACGAGCTGATCACCCGCCCAAGGAGTCCTACCATATGTGTAAAATCTAGAAAAACCGAAGTGAACGGAGAAGTTCATGGAGATAGGCCTAGGCCCACTGGGGCTGTAGTGCCAAGGAAAAAAACAACCTTAATATTATTTGATTGCCTGAACTGACTTTCATTAAAGTTGGTAAGTATAATATGCGACCTTAGGCAATCTCGGCGGCGTAAGTCATAGATACCTCCCAATAGTAATACCTGTACCAATACAACAGTCTCTGAAATTGTTGAGGTAGGAGCCTCAACATCAGTTGAATGCCTGAACCGATCGTCATGAAACTTGGCACATAGGCCTATATCATACCACGGGAGACCATCTCAACGGCTTACTTCATAAATACATCCCATCAGTAATACTACCACTGCATATTCTGAAATTGTATTTTTTTACTTCATTTCCCATACATAATAAAGATTTTCTCTACTAGTCTTATCTAATACTCAAATTGTATTAAACGGAAAACATATTATTAGCTTCCCCCAGAATTTATTTTACATTCTGTCAAGAAGAAAACTGTTTTAAAATTATGTACATTTTTTTCCCTAAGTCACTTATCATAGCACACAATTTCAAGATTCGCCTTAAGTGACGCTAGTGTCGTTCTCACTTTACAGTTTCCTGCTTTCGCAGTATTGTTACTATCGACTGTGGGAAATTATGAAGTATGAGACAGGGCTGGCCTCTGTTGGCATAATGTCTATATATCATTTCCTAAGAATCATTCGCTGGTTCAAAGACTGAAGTGGCGGGACACAAACACAGACAACATGGCGGTTTCATAAGCCAGATTTATGTCCTGCATAACGAAACGTAAGCTAAAATGGCTACCACTTACTGCCTATACATACACCTTCACATACTACTGCATAGCTTTCTTCAACAAATTTGTTGATTCGTTATATTCACTGATTATTTTCATAACGTTAGATATTTAATTTAGACGTTTCATTATACGGAGTGATACAGAATTTTCAAAAATGAACACTGGGTGCGTAAGATACATACGTGTGTTACAGGTTAAAATTTAATTAAATTAAAAATGTAATTGTTACATTTATCTGAAGAGGATGTTGAATGTCATGAAAAGGTCTCAGTCAGGATAGCGCGTATCTAGGCAGAGTTTCGACGGAGGACTCCCAAACACATGTCTGAATAATTACCGCTGCACACAGCTGTGCGGTGTTTTGATTTAGAGCCCGTACGGGTACTTGAATCACAGTTTGACAGTTTGATTATGCAGTAAGTTGCAACAGAAACCTCTGTGTTCATCCTTTGTGCCGCGTTCACGCAACAAAGAACGTAAATTATTATAATTTTGTTTTCGACCTAAAATGGGGCAGACTTTGTAATATTATTAGAGAGCACGGAAATGCGCCATCTAGTCCTCGGCATGAGTGTCTGGACCAAAAGAGGGAGGAGAAATCGTGAGTGTAAAAATAGAAGTAATTTGTACGTACATAGGCTATGTAATGCGGTCGAAACTGTCTTAGAAAGGGAGAGTAGATATACAGGTTGTAATTTTTATAAAATTCTTGTTGTTTTTGATAGGAGCAATGTTATTGTTATAGGTATACATACACGCTAGCAGAGAAAGAAAACAAAGGTGTTCCAGCATATGTTAAACTTGCAGATTTCTGAGGGCAGGAAGTCGGCTTGTAAGAAATCTCCGTTGTCTCTCCAAAGATCTTAATAAGAAAGACTGTTGGATAGATATTTCCTATTAACTTTGAATAAATTATATCTCTCCCGAAAACGAATATTCGCATAGCATCCATTTTCTGAAATTATTTATTCTGACTTCTAAAAAACATTTAATTGAGAGGTATTGTGTCTTCGGACTTTATCCATCGTCCTGGATTTTAAGATAACTAAGAAAAAACACGACGTTTCGGAAACCGGATCTGTTTCCGTCCTCAGGTGAGGGAAAACACCTATAATGTTGGGTCCCTTAGAAAGAGCTAGCCTCAATCACTGGACCGAAACGTCGTGTTTTTTCTTAGTTATCTTAAAAACCAGGACGATGGATAAAGTCCGAAAACCCAATATCTCTGTGTGTTATACACCATCGTCAGAATCCTATAGTAACTACATTTAATTGAGGTTCACTGACAATGCGACTTTTAGATCTAGGCAACCTCTCCCTTTGAAAAATTTTTCACACGTAATGACGTAATGAATTCCGAGTTCTTAAAGCGCATGTAACTCAGTTTAATTTCGCTTGTATGTAGTGATTCATTAACATGCTCAAAAGAGCCCGCCACCGAACCTAATTTTGGGCCATTTGAATTCAGTCCTAACCCCCATACACTATCTCCTCAAGACCCATTTTAATATTATCTTCCCAAGTGAGGCCTACACCTCGGTTTCCAAACTGGCCTTCTATCTTCGAATTTTGCTGCTATAATCGTGTACACATTTTCTCATTTCTTTCATGATTCACACGCGTTACCCATCCCACCAAATGCACTTCTCCTCGCTATTAATAATCGTTGAAAAATACACATTATGAAGTTCCTCGTTATGTAGTTTTCTCTATTCTCCTGTGGCTTTGAAGAATACGGTCTCCTGAGATTCAACGTCATGTAGCTCGGAGAAGGCCCAACGTTTCTGAGAAACACATCGTCTCCATTTTCAGGGTTGAACAGCAAGACAATCAACAAATCAGCTGTCTCCAAACTACACGGGTTTACAATCCGCAAGACTGTAATCTTCACATTCATAGCTGTGATAACCTCAGATCCAACATCTGGAAAACACTCACTACGAAGACCATAAAGAAGACGGGAGTGAGATACTGAGATCGGGCCTGAAGATGCAGGTTTCTGGGATGTGAAGCCATGTAGCATGACAGAAGTTTACCGGTGTATCGAGGCAATGTCTCCATCTGTAGGGTTGAAAAGTAAGCCAATCAGACAACAAAGAAGCAAGTAGCATTATTCTTCGAGCCCGAAAATGGGGAAGTGTCTTTCTTCCGAAACGTCGGTAAATCTTTATCTGATTTCATGTCACAATACAGAAGACAGTTCCCTTCACAGCCACCGTAGTGAGAAACTCAACTCAAACCCGTCTCAGGATTTTCCGCAATCCTGGAATCTGGTAGGCCTGTTAGTTTTATTGCAACTGCTGCTTAAAGTGTTTGGGGCACGCTGTAGCGCAGTTGGTTGAGCCACTATGCTACAAGCCGGAAGATCGCGGGTTCGATTCTCGATGAGGTGTATTGAATTTTTCAATTTACCTAATACTTCCAGCTGTGCTATGGCCCTGGGATCGACTGAGCCTCTAACAGAAATGAATGCCAGGAATCTTCCTTAGGGTGAAGGGCGGTCGGCGCGTAAGGCTGACAACCCCACCACCATCTGTGAGCTGATTGTCTAGAAAATATGGGAACCACGACGTCTCACATCCCTATGGGCCTCCACGGCTGTTGCAAGGATAGCTTTACGTTTCACCTTTGTTTTCCCCCTGAAATTTATCGCTTTGAGTCTGGCCGAGGTACACTAGAGTGGCGGGCAGCCCACTGTGTCTGTTGTGTGCCCACCGGAAGTCTACTCCGATCAAGAAGCGTGGGCGACGCCCACAAGAGACGGACTAATAACATGGTTTAGCTCTGAGTGGAGACCGACCTAATAGCCAGCTGAGGGATGAAAACAACAGGTTTCCCTTATGCATACCTCACCTGAGTCTGAGTCTCAGTCTTATGTTACGACCCATGGTCAGTCGGCCAGTCTATCTTGGAATGAAGCACCCATCTGGGGCTTACGACCAGATTTCTGTTACTGTGAGAGAGTTGCGGGTTTGTTGATGTGGGGCGCTCTCTCTGACGACAAGATGGGTCTGTCGTTTACAATTGCTGCTGTTCCTCGCCAGCGCAATCATTCTAGGGTCCGAGTCCCGCTGGACTCGCGAATATATTTTACTGTCTCTGGTTCGAGACTTACTACCACTCTCAGGGATACGGTGGAGATATTCGACCCTGCCTCCACACGAGATTCATATCCTACCTTCATGACTCAGGTAACAACAGCAGAAAGATCGGACCTTTCATTGGTTGTTATTTTACACCCTCCATTAGTTCGATGTTCCTTTGTAGCAGACAAAATCTACTGTGAAAAGAAACGGGTTAATCGACGGCAATATGCAGGAGCAAAATGTGCTGATTAATTGGTTGTATTTATGGCTTATTTAACAATGCTGCCAACATCTAACACTAAAAGTGTTTGATGGCTAATTAGCAGGGAATCTAGTGACTAATGAACGCAAAATGTATGAAAGTATGCAGCATTTGCTTGATTTGAGGTTTACACTGGCTCTTACATGGAGGGACGGAGGGCAATCACGAAAAACCTCAGTCAGAATAGGTAGTACTCTGGCCGAGTTTCGAAATAGCACCTCCTGAATACAAGTCAGAAGCTTTCCCACTTGAGCCTGCTTTCTTGGTCATTTACATTACGTTCTGTTTCGTTGCTTTTATTTACATAGTGAAGGAGTGAAGGCAGGTGAGGATTGATACGATATGTTGAAGGACTTATGTGAACGTGATGTGAAGTATTCACGGCTATGAAGGATTAGACCGTTGTATTCTGGGTAATGACTTCGTGTAGGTGGTTACCAACCCTGAAGACAGAGGCAGCAGATTCCTCCGAAACACGTGTAACCCCATAGTAAAAGTAAGTAAAGTAAAGTAAAGGTATCCATGTACCAGGCCGTGGAGGCACATAGGGTTGTGAGATTTTGAGGCTCCCACATTTTCTAGACAATCGGCTCATGGATGGCGGCAAGGTTGTCAGCCTTACGCGCCGGCCGCCCTTTACCCCCAAGAATATTCCTGGTACTCGTCTCTGTTAGAGGCTGAGTCGACCCCAGGGCCATAGAGCGGCTGGAAGGATTAGGTCAATTGAAAGAAATCCAATTACCTCATCGGGACTTGAACCCGCGACCTTCCGACTTGTAGCATAGTGCCTCAACCAACTACGCTACCGCGTGCCACCGGACGTCGCAACACTGACAATAACAGTTTAAATAGCTAAATTTGATTAGAGAAACGGATATTCCTTGAAGGTCGGTATTGCAATGACATTTATGACAAGTGACTTAATTGACGTTGCAAAATGACTAATTAGTATAGACCTGTGCAGCGACAGAGAAATTCTGAAGGGTAGGAATTGTTTATATTTATATTATTTGTTAGTTAAATTTTAGTTTGTTTGTAAGATTTGAGGTTTTCACGGCGGTGACTATGAAGAAAGCAGTCTTCTGGGATTTGGCACCGTGTATATGTGGTGTTAACCGACGTTTCGGAGGAACGTATCACCTCCATCTTCAGGGTAGAAGGAAAAATATAAGAAATCCGCAGGCGAAGAGACCGTGAGAACCTGTAAAAACAGACCAGTCAGTGTAGACTCCACACTAACTTATTATTGCTCAAAAAACACTGTAGAGTGAGACTCTGGAGACGACATAAGTATAGTCACGATTTAAGGTGCGTGCGTGACTTATAGGACGGGTTCTTGGATTGGATTTATTGACACCTTATACAATCACAACTCGGGACTACAGGTACTACATCGCTATAGCTGATTTATACAGTTTACAGTTCACCGTTACACACGCGCTAGGATTCTCAGTCCTCACTAGTCGTACCCTGGCGACGAATTTATAAGTGTCTCACTTTCACTTCATAAAATCACACATGGAGTCTTCTTTTTACAGTCTAACTCCCCTCTTGCCGTTATTCTGCAACTGCCAATTCCGAAGACTCGACTCAATTCAGTTCCTCTGCTCCCAGGCTCGTATCCCTGCAGGCTCACATCCCGAAACTCGACTCTTCACCACCGACTGCTGTTCTACACGTATACTGTCGAACGCTTCTTTATAGCCATATTGCACAGACCGCGCAGAAAACACAGCCTCTATTGTTAAGAAAGCGTGTTTACTGATCCGTTGCCTAAGAATAGACGTCCTATTGTTGCGCGCGTTGGTTCAAGCGGGAATGTGTTTACCGAGTTGTTGCCTAGAAATGCGCCGATGCGTCACAATATTATATTTATTGTGAGTTTCATCTTGTTTTTCTCCATCTTGTGATGCGTCCTTTTAACACATTATCACGAAAAATTGCAAACACAGAGACAGGTATGTGTGGAAACAGACATTCAGGTATCATGATATGATTATAAATGGATATGTTCTTATCCCGCACAAATTTCCGTCCAGGCTCTGAAATAATCGAAACACATGTTTCTTAGTGACTCATTATGTAAGCACTGAGCTACGAACCGCGTCGGTGTTGCCTTAATTTGTATACCTTTGTTTGAAACCAGTGAGAGGCGCTACATCAAATAGCCACCCGAAGTACGTTACTTAGCGAGCAAACAAAATTCAACACCGTTACAAAACTTGCTTTTTAGTGAGAATCATTGGGACCGGAAAGTCACAGCAAGTGAACAAAACTGTGTAAGCAAGTTACTCTGAAACAAAATGGAATCTGTACACATTTCTCGGATTGTTTGCAGGCCATGTTTACTGTTTACGCCTGCGGCACTGAAGCTAAAAGGGCCAGAATTAAGTATGAGATAATAGAACCGCAGACAGTCCACAGAGGCGATAATAATAGACGGATTATCTCATAGACTTGAGCTCCGACATGAGGTCTGACGTTTATCCAGTTACACGCCTTCGCTCTACCTAATGCTGTGTTGCGTTCCGTTAGAATCTAGGCCTCCATGACTTTTAAATTAGCTGTAAAACCGAAAGTCTAATGATTGACTTGTTTTCATGAAAGGGAGGGCTGTGGCTTGAACGTGGAACTGGAGACCAGGCATCCTCAGTGTCTTCTCGGATTTCCTAAGGATGATAGGTCTAATGTTATAATATAGCTTGTGTTAGAGAAATAGGAGGCCATGGTCAGTCGCCGGGGTCCCACAGTGGCGGCCCGGGTTCGATTCCAGATCAGTTAATGTGGGATTTGTGGTGGACAAAGTGGTACTGGGGCAGGTTTTCTCCTAGTACTTCGGTTTCCCCTGCCAATTTTTATTCCACCGACTGCTCCATATTCATTATCGTCTATCATCCGGGGCTGGTACAATAGGCCAATTAGTGGCCAACGTAATAAGTGAACTCACTCTCAGAAAAAAGTAGAATAGGATTTGGAAGTGTAGAATGGATTCAAATGGCTCAGGATGCTGTCATATAGGGGGACTTTATGAACCCGTTTTCATGTTTCATAACAGCCAGAATCGTTTTGGCAAACCGAATAAAAGCATAATAGAATTTTTAAGTATAACCCTACCCCCTAGATAAGGTAAAGTTCTTCCTGAGCTTAACTAATTAAGTACTACGCCATGAAGGCGAACCCCTGCGCCATAGAGCTATTATTTAATTGCTTCGACCGAAATACAGGTTTGATGAAAACTTTTTTTTTCCCCCTTGGCACTACAGCCCCAGTGGGCCTAGGCCTACCTCCATGAACTTCTCCGTTCACTTCGGTTTTTCTAGATCTTACACATTCGGTAGGACTCCTTGGGCGGGTGATCAGCTCGTCGCTAGGCCTCTCCCTGTATACAAACACGGAAAAACGCACACACACAAACTAAACATCCATGCCCTGAGTGGGATTCAAACCCACGATCCCGGTTTCCAAGCGAGCGAAGACAGTACATGCCTTAGACCGCTCGGCTACCGTGACCGGCGATGAAAACATTACAAAGTTACTTAGGGAACTAACAGTCTAGGTAGCGCTGTATGCATATGAATGTACAGTACTTCTGCTTTAATCGTGACTACGATGACCGTTCTGTTTCCACAATAACAGGAAAATTGGTCAGCAGCTAAATGGATACTTCGCGATTTCTTAGGAAGATAGGAAAGTAGGCATTGGCGGCTAGTGAGAGTCTCTACAGATGGGACTAGAACCAAATAAAACTTACAATCCTCTCGGAATACACACATTAAGGGAAAGAGGTAAAAATTACTGAGGGTAAACCGACAGAGGCGTGAAGCTGACCCCTCATCTGCATCTGGTGCCGAGGTTAAGAATGATGAAAAAATACCTCTACTCCTCCATACGTCTCCATGGCGTCGTACTTAATTAAGTAAATGTAAAACATTACCTTTACCCTACCCTTTTGGAAATTCTGGGCTAATTTTGGGTTCACGACAACATTTTAAGTAAATGGGCTTCGCTCCCTGTCATTTTCGGCCAAATTCCTTGTCCCATTGGTACAAATATATTGTACACTATATATTTTTTATTTACTGTCCTCTTGTTGTGATATTTCCATAACTTTCGGTTGAAAAGCGCGTTGTTCTTAATGTTTCCTCAATTGTCTGCCCGAAAAGGGGTTTCTGATTAACTTTCCACTGTATTCATATTACAGGCTCCTCACTGTGATATAAATAAATACAGGCACAAATCGACAATCTTATTTAGCGCCACAAAGGAAGACAACGAAACCTTAGATGATAACACTTGCTTTTCTCAAGCTGTGAAAAGGAAATATTTACGGAGAAGAAGAAATCGAATGTTTGGACAAGTGGGGGAGACGCGAATAAATCCCGAAACACAGGGGGGGCCAGTACAAGATAGCCCCAGTAGAAAGGGTACAACGTATACATTCTAAAAGAAAGTGTGACGTTTATCAGGCACAATTAACAAGTGGAAGAAATGAGTAGGCTAGGGACCATTAGGTAATGCCCTCAATGAACGTCTTACAACATAAGCGACACTTTTGAAGAATTTTAAAAACCATTTTGTGCTATTTCTAATTTAGAAAAAGGAAAGCTATGTGTGTAACAGGCCGTGGAGGCCCATAGAGTTGTGAGACGTCGAGGCTCCCACATTTTCTAGATTCACAGATGGCGGTGAGGTTTTCAGTCTTACGTGCCGGCCTCCCTTTACCCTATGAAGATTCCTGTTAGAGGCTGAGTCAACCCCAGGGTCATAGTGTGGCTGGAAGGATTAAGTCAACTGAGAAATCCAATGACCTTATCGGGAGAAGAACCCGCGGCCTTTCGGCTTGTAGCATAGTGCATAAATTAACTACGATATCGGAAACAAATTAGAAATCAGTCAAATCTATTTAGTTATTTGGTTGGTCAGTCGGTCAGTCGGTCGGACAGTCGGTCGTTAGTTCGTTGGTTAGTTAGAGCCTAACTTCAAGTCTCAGCATATAAACGCCCCGTTTGAAGCCGTTTATTTCAAGCGTTTGTACTCATATCTCTGTTTGTTTACCTAAATGATTAGTACATCGCCGATAACCGTGGCCGTGCGGGCTAAGGAATGATTCGTCTTCGTCCACTCGAACACTGGGATCGTGCGTTCGAATCCCACTTGAGGCATGGATGGCTGTATGCGTTTGTTATGTTTTTATTGTTCTGTGTGTAGGTAGCGGCCTTGCGGCGAGCTGATTCCCTATCCAAGGAGTCCTACCGAATGTATGTATATTAAGAAACTGAAAAAGCGGGCAAGGTGCACAAGTGCTGTACACATAGAGCCATAGATAGATTAGTACATCATTAAACGTATATTTCTTTGGCGCCCGTCGGTCTTCTTTATTTGAAGTGTGTATACTTCGCGTAGGCGTAGGTGAGTGAACAGTATTAAAATGGATCTTGGATGGTATGGGATGGTATGGATTGTATTGATCTGGCTCAGGATATGGACCAGTGGAGGACTCTTGTCAACACGGTAATGAACTTTCGGGTTCCGCAGAATGCTGGGAGGTTCTTGAGTAGCTGCACAATTGGCGGCTTCTCAAGAAGGGCTCAGCTCCATGCGTGACTGAGTCAGTGAGTAGGTAGCGGCCTAGCGACGGGCTGATCCACCGTCCAAGGAGTCCTACCGACTGTGTAAGAGATCAAGGAACTGAAAAAGCGGCCAAGACCCATCAAAGGACTATAGAGCCATAGATGGGTAGAGAGATAGATAGATAGATCCTAGACCGTTGAAAAGTAAATTGATAATTTCATTAATTTTCGTGTTATAACGACAATTAATTACAATGTGATATGTTACATGTGAACAGTTGCAAATTATAAGCACACACAAAAGAAGTGGGAATCTCTTTGAAACTGCAAATGATCAAATTCATTGAATCCCTGAAGTACGCAACTCCGTGACAAGGCATTCTCTCATAGCTCTTTGTTAGTCTCTTTCTTTCACCTCGCAACCCAACAATCAGGACAGACTCTAGCCCAGAGCCCCGTTATCAGAAAGCATTTCAAACTTGTTTTTACAAGGCAGGGAAGAATCACTTCTGTGTAGATGACAGTGTTTTTTATAGACGCTCGTAAAATTTTAGAAATCACACAATTCTGTGTACCGTATGTTCCACCTACTTCTGATTTCGTGGGCTTGGAACGGTTCTTGAGGACGATAATAAGTACCTCTCTTTCCTGCTGGCTTGATCTATCGGAAAGAAACAATTACTGTAATTCGTGCTCTCAGACTCGAGTGGCGCTGGTATTGTCGGCCTCGGCCCATTCCTGCTGTGATTATAACCTCGTTGCTTGCCCCAGGCTCTCATTATAACAGGGATGGCCAAAGTCGAAATCACATTGCTGATCCCAGTTACTCGAGTCGTGAAGCAGAGCCCTTTTTTGGAAAGCTGCTTATCCAAATAGTTTCTATTTTTTGTAGAAACCGACAGTTTATTATCGTATGCACCAGAGTCCGCCACGGGTCCCTATCCTGAGCCAGATGAATCCAGACCACAAAGTCATGATCTAAGTTCAGATTCTTGCATTTACAGATTTGCTTAGGACTACCAAAATGGTTTCTTCCATTCACGTTTCTCATTCAAAATTTATGCATTTCTCGTCGGCCCAAGCGTGTTTTATGCCTTGACCATCTCGGTCCTCTTGAACTGCTAAAGTAATGGAATTCTTTAATTTTTTAGCCTACTTTCCTTTTCTTTCCGAAAAATTAAAATATGCTTGTGCGATCTCCATATTGTCTGTGTATCCCCCATATCAACTTCCGAATGCCTAAACCAATCTTTATGGAACCTTGCATGTATATAAGGGCACCTGGGCCAATCTCAACGGCTTACTTCATAAATTCCTCCCATTAGTCTTTGTATCTATATATCGTTGCTAGGCAAAGCCTCGGTAACAACGTTACCGCGGCAAAGAATGTACATGCAACAATAGAAGAATTGTTGGAGTCGTTTTCTATGCGGTCCATTCGTATCACGGAGAGTAGACGATTAATTCTATCCATAACTTCTTGTTTTATGCATCGGTTCCACAGGAAGAAATTAAATCTTATGCCATTTAACGATGCCTGTTCAATTACAAAGGTGGATGAGGTATAAAAATGAGCAGGAATGGTGGGTTGGCAAGAGTGTTGAAAACCGAACGAGACTCGTCTAGACTCTAGAGTCTAGTGAGTGTTACTCACTGTCTTCAGGCGAATTCCCTGTTTTCAAGCAGGCTATGCATCTTCTTCCGAAAAAAGATGCATAGCCTGCTTGAAAACAGGGAATTCGCCTGAAGACAGTGAGTAACACCACAAAAATACTTTTGTTGGGATAGTCGATAACCCGCCGATTCAAACCGGGTATCTACTGAACACAAGTTACGATCGTTAACGATCTTGATCCGTCGAAGCCTGGTAGCACCTCGGCAAATGCTTTCTTTGCGCGCGCTGCGGCCCGTGAACAACCTTGGCCTCTTTTATGACAGTAGGATCTGAAGTACTACCTTCTGGGATATAACATCGTGTAATCCGTTGACAGTCAACCGATATTTAAGAAGAATATGTCACCTCCATCTTCAGGATCGAAGAATAAGCGGAGGAAGCTCTGCTTGTCACTTGCTTTGAATCTGATTTCTTGCTTCTTCGACAATGAAGATGGAGGCGTTGTGTTCTTCCGAAACGTCCTGGCTTTCAACGAACTACACGGGGTTATGTTCCAGAAGATAGTAAATACCCTTCTTTCACGATTGTCCTCCCTTTGACCCGAGCCTATGACTTCGTGTCAATGGTTTCCGTCCCGCTGCAATCGTTAAAAGCTTTTCAACAATTAAGGCTTTTACGGGGCGGAGATGTGAACCTCCGACCTGGTGGACCAGGATATCGCTTTTTTTGCCAGGATCGTTACCTTTGACCTATCCGGCATGGCAGACACTGCCAGTAGCTACGCTACCGCCGTCATAGCTCTCAGGATCATGTGACCGTGCAAGCCCCGCCTTTGTGGAGGGAAGGAGTCTATGGACGTATTGTTACGTCCGTAATTTATTTTAAGTATCTGTCCTTCATTTTCACATAAATGTAGACTTACGTGAATATTCACCAAATTGTTAACATTAAAAGAAGTGATTCTGCATTTCTTCGACAACCTGACGCTTTTACAATCCAAGCAGTGACAATCGAAGTGTGGAGATAGGCCTATTATACTAATTTCTTTATTTCTACTTCTCCTTCCTTTCCGCCTCCGTTTTCTCTTTCTATCATTTTCTCATCTTTTCCTCTTCTCTCTGTTCTTAAACTTGTGTTGTACTATTTTGGATGAAAATGGCCCTAAAAATGCACCTGAGCATTAAATTACCTATATACGTATGTGCCGTACATGGATACATACACACATACATTCATCCTACATACTTTAAGAGCAATACTAATGGTAAAAGATAAAAGAGGTGAAGTTTACCCTCTGCTTAATTATTTAAGCATTATGCCATGAAGACGTATGTAGGAGTGAAGGTATAGCTCCATTATTCTTGACATCGGCACTGTATGGAGAAAATTGGTCAGCTTGACGTCCCTGTCGCTCTATCCGCAGGGAAATAGCCCCCTGTATCCATTAGGTGAGAGGCTGTGTGGCCCTCAGAGCAGATCCGGACACTATGCAGAAAAGAAAAATTATGACCCGTGCCAGGAATCCAACGCCGGATAATAATAAAATACTATATGTTACTTAACAGCGTAAACGCATGGCCTTCAATTAAAATTTAAGGGAAAATCGAAGTAATTAATTAACTTTGTTTTCAGTTTCTCTTCCTGTAATTTATATTACGTAATGCACGTGAAGCCATGTAGAAACTTACTTTTCAAGATTTTTTTGATTAAATGAAAATAAAAATAAAGGAAAAAATATGACTTAACTTGGATGCGAACACTTCGAATATGAAATCATCTCCTATTATTTGCAGTCTTGTTGCTACGCGAAGAGGCAACATAACTCCTAGTTTCGATATCTCGCTTGAAACAGCTGACCTCGAGCTTCTGCCTCTCTTGGCTTGCTTATCATGAAGCTTCAGGCGGCTAATGGCCTGCATGTTACAACCTGTTCCGCGTATAAAATCATCACCGCCCCTTAATACTTCGCAGCACGAACTTAATCTAAATAATATGCCAATATAAAAAAATTCAGTTCCTACTATCAGAAAACACACTGTTCCTCTATCGCAAAGACCAGTTGACATACGTTTTTTAGGGGAGGCCGCGCCATAGCTCAAGCGGTTAGTCGCTGGCTTCGCACTGCGGCGACCCGGGTTTGATCCCGGGTCTGGTCAAGTGAGATTTGTGGTGTACAAAGTGGCGCTGGGGCTGGTTTTCTCCGAGTACTTCGGTTTCCCCTGCCAATCTTCATTCTACCAAATTCTCCATCATCATAATCACCCGGGGCAGGCTACAATAGGCCAGTCAGTGGCCGCCGTGCCGAGTGGACCCAGTTGAACTCCGCCCCTTACTAAGCAAATAAAAAAAAATTTCTTTAGGGGAAATAATTGCTCTTCATTTTGAGAATAACAGAAATTTATAAATACGCTATTTGAACATAATTAAGTGCTTTTATTGTTATAGCTGGCGGCACATGTAATTACCGTCGTGCTTTAAGGAGTTAATTTAATTGACATTTTCGTTGGCTTGGCCTGATGTCCTGAGTGGTCCCCAGTGTTGATCTTTACCCACACCCTCAGTCACTTCAGTCTATAACGAAAACATAGTTACATTTAAAATTCATAAAATGTTTTAAAATACCATTCGTTGCTACATGTTTCGACCTCACTAGGCCGTCATCAGGCAACTGTATTTGTTTGTTTTCTGTTTAAGTACCTCGTCAATTAGTCAAACTGCGTGGTAGTGGATCAGAAACTGGAAAATATATCGAAGGAGGCAACCGTGACCTAATTAAGGCACTATTCTGGAAATCGGCTGGATGTACTGAGGAAAACCACGAAAAAATTCAATTTAATCGGTGTCCCGGTCGAGATTCGAACCAAGCGTTAACTCTTAAGATAAATTGATGTATCCATTGTCCTGTTTAGTTCTCTTATATCTGAGTCCCAGCTTCCATTAACACTTTCACAATGGACAGTTGCAAAAATTCTCGTATTTGCTTCGTCGCATGCAACAATTTGAGAACCGCTAGAAGGCCGAAGAATGGAGGCCATTTCCATTTTTGGGTTAAAATTGGATAGCACTGAACGACCTGAGCGATATTCAAACATAACTCGCCGAATACTTTTCGATCAAAAGTCGTAGTAAAAGTATCCCTGTAGAAGGCCGTGAAGGCCCATAGGATTGCGAAATGTCGAGGAAATAGTGTCGAAGAAAGAAACACGTTTTTTTTGTCCAACAAACTTTAGCAATTGTCGAAGCAAATAAAAATATTTTTTATGATATCTGAAGGCAAAAGGAGAGAGAATAGGCCAGAAGTGATACATTGTGAACAGGATTTTCGAAAGTGCTAATGTTTATTCTTCCTTCTATAGCATTTCTTATTTGAGATTACGAAAATATTGGACTTATGTTTTTAGTTTGATTTCCTTAGTTTTACACCTGGTATACTAAGTATGTGCCGGTCACGGTAGCCAGCGGTCTAAGGCATGTACTGTCTTCGCTCGCTTGGAAACCGCGGTCCTGGGTTTGAATCTCACTCAGGGGATCGATGTTTAGTTTGTGTGTGTGCGTTTTTCTGTGTTTGTGTACAGGTAGAGGCCTTGCGACGAGCTGATCACCCTCCCAAGGAGTCCTACCGAATGTGTAAGATCTAGAAAAACCGAAGTGAACGGAGTTCACTTCTTCTGCAGTCGTCAATCCAATAATTCGATCCAATCCATCAATCAATCCAATCCAACTTCTGACACCAGATGTGACGTGTTTATGGCTCCTTGACTAATAATAATGGGTATGGATTGGATGATTGGATTTATTAACACCTTATTCTATAATCTTTCTTAATCACAATTAATTATAGCTCTATCGCTAATATACCCACTTCACAAATCACTAAGACTGGACAGGACTGGACTGACATAGTCTCGAGGCGGACTCATAGAAAACGCATCCGTTGCCAGAAATAGATATAGGCGAACCACGTAGAAAACACTTCTTGCAATACCTTCTCTGTTGTTGCGTGCGCGTATTTCGGGCGTTGCCTAGAAATGGGTCTACTTGTGACATTATGTATTTATTTGTTTATGGCTTATTTGATGTCACTATGAATAATAATGGTAGGATGGGTAGTGAGTAATGAATTAGAAATAACTGGTGAAAGTTAGCTTTCGGGAGATAATTTGAAATATTCTCCCGGAATTTGTCTTGAAGGATTGAGAAAAGCCATAAAAAATAAACAGATTTCTAATCTCAATTAGATGTTATTGTACTGTATTGTGCCCTGTATAAAATTGTTTTTCTACGTATAAGCCTCGGTTATGCCGTATTTGTTTGCTTTGAGCTTGATGCAGTGTAGAGGAGAGACTAGGACCAAAGCTAAATTGGCTCTACAACTCTGATGTAGACCTCCTAAACACTAAGTTTCGTCGAAATCCATTCGTAAGTTCGGAGTTGAACCTACGGCAACGTGGGGATCCATCCATTGTGTGCTTTGTGCAGTCACAAGGTCAATTGCCTCGTCCTTAGCTCAGCTGCACTGTCCAGCTGTCACATCTTCGGCTCTGTGACGTATGCCAGACGTGACGTCACGCACGTGTGTCATATATGAGTTTGTTGTAAAGCAACGGTAGGCGTATACATCCAGAAACAAATGTTACCCCGTCTCACGTCTGTTCTTAAACGGGCTGCGCTAATTCTGATGATACACCACGGTTAAATCAATTAATTGTAAGTAAACTGTAAAGTACCGGTCACGGTAGCCGAGCGGTCTAAGGCATGTACTGTCTTCGCTCGCTTGGAAACCGGGATCGTGGGTTCGTATCCCACTCAGGGCATGGATGTTTAGTTTGTGTGTGTGTGTGTGTGTGTGTGCGTTTTTCTGTGTTTGTGTACAGGTAGAGACCTTGCGACGAGCTGATCACCCGCCCAAGGAGTCCTACCGAATGTGTAAGATCTAGAAAAACTGAAGTGAATGGAGAAGTTCATGAAGGTAGGCCTAGGCCCACTGGGGCTGTAGTGCCAAGGGGGGGAAAAATTATGTTTTTGGACATTATCCATCGTCTTGTCTATTTTTTAAAAACCGTCCTGTTTATTTTTCAAAACACAACGTTTCGGAGACTGGCTAGCTCTATCTATTGGACACAACTGAGGAGGTTTTACCTGAGGACGGGGACAGAACCCAGTCTCCGAAACGTTGTGTTCTGAAAAATAGACAGGACGGGTTTTAAAAAACAGACAAGACGATGGATAATGTCCAAAAACTTGATACTTGTAGAATCAGCCTGCTAAGATTCTAAACACCTTCTAAATCTAAATCTCTTGAAACATAAATTTCTTACAGAATTTGAGGTTCTGACACCGGTGGTTACGAAGAATTCTATCTCCTGGCATATAACACCCTGTAGTCCGCTGAAAGCCAACCTGCGTTTCGGAGGAACATGTGGCCTGCATATTCACAACCGAAGAGTAAGCCAAGCAAGAAGGCCGCGCCATAGCTCAAGCGGTTAGTCGCTGGCTGCCCACCGCGGCGGCCCGGGTTCGATCTCGGGTCTGGTCAAGTGGGACTAGCAATAAAAAAAAAGCCAAGCAAGAAACCAGCATAAAGCGTGCAGCAAGCAAATTTTTCTTTGCCTCGTCTGTGCTGGTTTCTTCTTTGGCTTACTCTTGAACCCTGAAAAAGGAGGTGAAATGTTCCTCCGAAATGTTGGCTGGCTTTCAACAGACTTCATATTATATCCCAGGAGATGGAACTCTTCACAAAATAAAGTAATATGAATAAGTTTGTACCTCATAGGGGTCATGCTGGGTCTCCATTATAAGTGTTCCTATACGTTCTGAGAGGTATAGGAAAAATGTAACTACACTCTGTGGGAAAATGCAGATTATCTGGCGTCAAAACATTTGGTTCGTATAGCAACTACCGTGCTTAATGGTTAAACACCATGATCTTACGGTGCAGCGCATTCTGCCTTTTGTTCTGTAGACATAAATCTTGGCTACTGACTGTTATTTCATCTTGATTTTGTTCAGTCCCTCCGGAAAAGGCTGGGATAACTCCTTAAATACTTCATAACCACAGCCACACTTCCCTTTTCTCTCTCCTTTAAGTCCTTTGTTCCATACGTACTGTCTGGGTCACTACAGAGGCTTAAAGTAGGTAAGGATGCAGGCAAGAACACAAAGTAGGGGCATATCGTGCCTGAAGCCGTACCGGCTTTCGGTGAAATTCCATTCAGAATAATTTTTAAATAAACGAATATATCCATTTGAGACATAGGGGCAGTTCAGACTTGTCTCTATCTTCAGACAGAAATAAGTGTATTAATATTCTTAAAAATAAAGTTATGCCTGTAACAGGCCTTGAAGGCCTATAGACTTGTGAGACGTCGAGGCTTCCACATTTTGGAGACAATCGGCTCACAGATGGCTGTAAAATTGTCAGCCTTACACGCTGGTCATCCTTTACCCCACCCCCCCCCNNNNAGATTCCTGGTACTCATTTCTGTTAGAGGCTGTGTCGATCCCAGGGCCGTAGTGCGGCTGGAAGGATTAGGTCAACCGAAAAATCCAGTGACCTCATCGGGAATATAACCCGCGACCATTCAGCTTGTAGCATAATGCCGCAACCAACTATGCTACCGCGTGCCCTATCTTAAAAATAAAGTAGTAAGAAAGAAACGATATATTTTAAATAGACCTTAATCCTCTATAAGGAACAGTAGCAAGCATGCGCCCCGCATGCTGAAACCCTGAAAGTCTTAGAATTCTACCCACAGAATTTGTACCTGTTTTTTTTTTTACTTTACTTTACTTTCTGTTATAATAAATATGCAATTTCCTCCGCTTGCCTGACTGATTGCTGTACCGGAAATACGGCGTGTTTTCTGACAAGTAAGAATCAACTTTTAGAATATTTTCCGCTGATTTGCGCCCTATAAATAATTACAGACATGACAACTTATAATATACACGTAGATTCACGGTACTAAATTTCATCGAAATCCATTACGAACTTTTGTAGTTAAAACATCAGGATTAACAGACGAATAGTTTCACACGATCTCTGTATTATGCTTTCACTTCACACACTTCCAAAAAAGGAAGCATGAATTATATGTTTCTGAATAGTGTAGTTATCAATTCCAGATGCATTTACAGTTCTTAATGTTTACAAATATTGGGAAAGAATGGATTGAATATTCAAGACATAGCTCGGCACGTGATAGATACAAAGAGTAAAGAAACGTTCTCACGATCGGAGAGTGGGGGAGGAAGCTGGCATCTCTGAAGACAAGTTTCCGACCCCTGACTTCGTCCCTTTGTTTCATCGTGTTCTGTATAATAATGGCTGCCCACATCAGGCCTGCCTATACTTGTAGTGACTTGCATAGCGGCCTGAGGCACAAGTAATGACTCTGAGAATTTGTGGGTCTAAATTTTAACTTTTCTCAACTGATACAACTTTACATAGGCATATTTTCGTCGAAAAAATATTATTATTATTATTATGTCATGAATAAAATTGAGGAGCTATTTCAAGGAAATAGCGGCTCCGGTCTAGAAAACCGAAATTAACGGCCGTAGGGTTTCATTGCGCTGACCACGCGACATTATCTATCCGCTAAAGTTGGCACTAAGTTCGCCGACAAGCGGCGGTCGCTCGGTCGGTATAGTTCACTTGCGGACTAAAGGCCACGGAGTTAATTATGTTGATCTCAATTGTGCAGACGTTGTTTTCATAACGAGTTTTATACTTGTTATTTCCCCTCTCTTCTTTACATGTGATTTCTTTTTTTAATTTGCTTTATTCCAATAGTCGATGAAAGAATTCTGCGTATATTCTTATCGAATTTTGCAATAAATGGAAAATAATTAATTATTTTTCATTTATTGAAGAAACCCTCTTTCTGAAATAAACTTTAGAACACACTACGAGAAAACACGTAAAGAAAATAAATATTCATACAATGTATTTTACGTGTAAAAAGCGCTTTTATTTTACATTTCCAATCATGAAAGAAACTTCTACGTTGGTTGTCCTAATTAGGGAATCATCTATGGGAGCCTTTAAAATTAACTCTGAAAGAAATCTTATAATTTCATGGGAAATGTACGTAGAATGTGCACCACGAAATAAGATACCTCACAATACTGGTTATATTTGTCCTATTTACAGAGTACATAATCGAATATATTTATTCTAGAAAGTTTTCTTACCGACTTGTCCAAATTCCATAACAGTAAAATGCAGTTAACTATAGGTAGATTTCACTTATGGACAAGTGTACACGATATGTGAGTCTATATAAACAGCGAACAAGAATGTCTATATGCAGACGTATAGGGACAAGAAGTGTGTCTACATGCTGAAGCTAAATTATGAAATCAACAGAATGAAATGTTTTAATAACGTGAGGTGAGACATTGATTGGCCTGTCCTATTGAAAATTATATATCAACAAACAATACTCTAAGCCGCTGGGTGATCCATGCATATGGAACTTTTATTCTGAGAATTTCCTTACCTCATAAACCACGAAGAACTTCTGGGTAACAGATCTATGAGGCAAAACTAGCTTATTGAATTAAAAAAAAAATAATTGCATATTGTCGCACTTAAAAGAACTTTGTAAACCTGGAAGGTAATACTGTGACATGACGGCTGAAAGCCGGAATGGTGGTGACGGAGCGACGTCCATTACTGAGCAACGGCTCGGAAATCACGTTCCCTCTACAATGAATTGCAACGAACGAGTCGTTGCCAGGTAGCAAGTTGCTAAACACAAAATTCCCATGACCCGCAACAGAATAACAGGACAATTCATTGTTCGACCTGGTGACTTATACCCGGGCCGCATAGTAGTGATAAAGGGAGTTCATTCGTGAATTCAGTTCAGTAGTTGAGTATTCAGCTGTGAAGTGTTAACCAGATAAGATTCGTTACCAAGCAACGACTAGTAAGCAGTCGCTGAAGACTTTATTTTGTGTCCTATAAGTGTCCTATAACCAAAAACTGATGCCGGAAGCAGCGTCATCAGCAGCGACTTGAAGCACAGAACAAATGATGCTCGAGATGGTTCAAGTTCGTATAGCAACAGGCGTGACCAGAGTGGTTTGAACGGCTGTTGTACTGCGATGTGGAAAGCAAATGGAAAAACTACCACATTATCACTTTTCCTGGA
>NW_019739242.1:1523085-1541204 GCF_002891405.2 Cryptotermes secundus
TAGTTTTAGTAAATTTTAGTTGCAGTTACGACTTGTGAGTGTCAAATAAATCTATTCATTTAATCCAGCACCATTATTATTCGTCACGCAACTCATTATACGTGACAATATTAAAACCTATCTTTAAGAAACGGAAGCCTAGATGAACTGGAATCGTCTGGCTCAAGATGGAGACCAGCGATGAGCTTGTGTGAACACGGCAATGGAACTTCGAGCTTCATGAAAGAGGGCGAGTGTATTAGTCAGCTATGAAACCGTTACCTCTTTAATGAATAGGTTCCAAACATGAAGTCAGTTAAATAGACCAGGCCTATGTGTTATGTTAATAAATGTTAATATTAACATTACGGAAAGAGCACTGCCTATATTATGATAAATTTCACTAGGCTTTCATTGCTCTAATTTTGTGTCACTTCACTTTGTAAATTGGAATATTTGCTGTTGGTATTTCTAACGTGGATGTTTCTCCCCCCCCCCATCCCGGTCTCAGAGGAATTTTTACCTACATTCCTGAAGGGTGTTTCCAGTTTCCGTAGATAGAGATCTAAACACTTTAATGAATGTCATTTTCAGGGAAGGGCCTGTTACCTGTATTAACTTGCGGCATTCTCAATCCATGTAACACGACGGTAATTTTAGGTTTCATTGTTAAGACTTTCTTTTCTAGAGGAAAATTAGTATGAGACTAAAACATTCATGATCAGCAAAAAATCTAAATCTGTGGACTGACATAAATACTAGTTTAAGTCATGCATAGTAACTTCGGGATTTCATTAAATTATATTAGTCTCAGCTGTAATCATGTTTAGTCTGGTTTATTGGTATTCAAGATTGGAAACGATAAGGTTATCTCTATATGTATTTATATAGTTAAAGGTAATTCGATTCGTATTCACAGCCCTGAGCCATCTACCCGTGTACATGAGCTGAATACCAACAGCCATGTGTTTCAACACATTTGTTCTGCCACTACAGACTCATCAAACGTTGGTGTGGATTAGCGGGTAACTGCGCATTATAATCACACCTAACTGTCAAATGATTTTCAGTTGCTAGAAGTACTGTATCAGCAGCGACTGCCTGTGAGTACATAACGGGCTGATTGAATTAGTGGGTTGTTTACTTGAAAGCTCATTATCTGCTTATCTGAATGGTGTGCTGATTGTTTGAACAACTGAGTTGACTGACTGATTCCCTTCTTGACTAGCTGGCTGGTTGATTGATTGACTGACTGGATGGAAGGGTAACTTGCTGGTGGGTTGGCTGGTTGGTTGGTGGGTTGGTTGTCTGGCTGGTTGACTGACTGCCTGACTATGTGGTGGGTAGGTTTGTTGTCTGGCTAGTTGTCTGACTGCCTGACTATGTGGTGGGTTTGTTGGCTGTCTGACTAGTTGACTGGCTGCCTGACTATGTGGTGGGTAGGTTTGTTGTCTGGCTAGTTGTCTGACTGCCTGACTATGTGGTGGGTTTGTTGGCTGTCTGACTAGTTGACTGGCTGCCTGACTATGTGGTGGGTAGGTTTGTTGTCTGGCTAGTTGTCTGACTGCCTGACTATGTGGTGGGTTTGTTGGCTGTCTGACTAGTTGACTGGCTGCCTGACTATGTGGTGGGTAGGTTTGTTGTCTGGCTAGTTGTCTGACTGCCTGACTATGTGGTGGGTTTGTTGGCTGTCTGACTAGTTGACTGGCTGCCTGACTATGTGGTGGGTAGGTTTGTTGTCTGGCTAGTTGTCTGACTGCCTGACTATGTGGTGGGTTTGTTGGCTGTCTGACTAGTTGACTGGCTGCCTGACTATGTGGTGGGTAGGTTTGTTGTCTGGCTAGTTGTCTGACTGCCTGACTATGTGGTGGGTTTGTTGGCTGTCTGACTAGTTGACTGGCTGCCTGACTATGTGGTGGGTAGGTTTGTTGTCTGGCTAGTTGTCTGACTGCCTGACTATGTGGTGGGTTTGTTGGCTGTCTGACTAGTTGACTGGCTGCCTGACTATGTGGTGGGTAGGTTTGTTGTCTGGCTGGTTGACTGACTGCTGGACTATGATTATTCTTTACCATTATCACCGTCTTAGATGATCATGGTTTTTGCTGGTCATAAAGGATAGCTGAAAACTTCGACAGCCAACGAAAGGAAACAGAAGAGTTGAAAGAATTTTGCTTTAATGTACTTACTTACTTACTTACTTACGGAGCTGAGCCCTTCTTGAGGAGAAGCCAAATCTGCAGCTACTCAACAATTTCCCAGAATTTTATGGAACACGAAAGTTCATTACAATGTTCACAAGAGCCCTCCACTGGTCCCTATCCTGAGCCAGATCAATCCCTCCACATTTATATGAACTGCACATCAACTAAAAAATAATTAAAATATAATAATGTATTTAAAAGGTGTTAATGCTTGTGCCATGTTTACAAAATTCTTAATGCCTGTTACAGTGTATGTCCTTACCTCAATCATTTTACGACAAAATGGCTGTGTCGCCATTACGTAAACAGGCATAGATACGCGTATATAATTTCAAGTCAACTTGTTATGCGATTATTCCATTTAACAGATTACGTAAAATGTTGAAAGGATTCAGTACAATATGTTTTCCATCTGATTTATAACAGGAAGATAAAATTAATTTCGCGGACCCTTTGACCAGGCCTCGTGGACCGCACTTTGAGAACCACTGATCTAATTGATACAGTCATCCCAAAACAAGGTCATAATAAGCGTTGAAATATTGTTTATGTAGTTCCTTGCATAGACTCAGACTAACAGTTTCTGCCTTTGCATTAAACATATTTCACTATGTCTCGGGGGCAGAAAACGTTGTACCTTCCAACCAGTTGTCTGTTGTAATCCCCCACTTAGAGTATTGATTTTATGCGTTCTTGAGGGAGGGGGAGAAGTTTACGGTACCACAACATATGATACCCTCACACCTGGAGAATACCGGTTTCTTCGTGTGCCGTTCAGCGCTCTCTCTGTCCGGAGAGGGAGTGGAACATTTGGAAAGAAGAGAGGAAGCTCAATGTTCGGTGTAGCGTATAATACCTAGCAGTACTACAGACACCGTGATTATAGTCCGCAAGCTAACTATACCGACCGAGCGAACGCCGCTTGTCGGCGAAGTTTAGTGCCAACTTTTGCGGATAAAGGGTGTCGCTTGGTCGGCGCAACGAATCTCCACGGCCGTCAATTTCAATTTTCTAGACCGGAGCCGCTATTTCCTTGAAATAGCTCCTCAGTTATCACGAGTCTGAGTGAACCCCGTTCCAGACCCACTACTTCTAAGAAAAAAATCTCGTAGCGTTGGGAATCGAACCCGGATCTCTGAATCTGTAACCAGGAACGCTGACCACTTGACTACAGATGCAGACGGCAAGAGGACTACAAACACAAGAGATAAATGGCGTACTCAAAGTAACCACATGTAGATTGAAGGATTTGAGGTTATCATACCAGTATCGTTGGTTGTGAAGAGTACTGTCCTCTCTGATATAATGAGTAGTCCGTTAAAAATGAAACGTGCTTCATGTTGGCTTCTTGCTTGATTTATCCTTCAGACCTGAGGAGTAAGCCAAGTAAGAAACCTCAGAATCCACAAGTTGCTTTTGCAGTATGTTTCGAATTATTAGAAGTGCGTATTATCAGATGTTGTAGAGAACTGCATAATGAGGAGCTTCATAACTTGTACTAGTCTCCAAGTCAAGGAGAAGGGGATGGGCGGGGCATGTAGCACGAATGGGCAGAAGAGGAATGCATATATGACACTGGTGGGAAAGCCAGAAGGAAAGAGACCACTGGGAAGACCAAGATATAGTTCGGTGGACAATATTAATATGGATCTTAGAGATATAGGATGGGATGGTACGGATTGAATTGAATTCGCAAGGATAGGGACCAGTGGAAGGCTGTTATGAACTCGGTAATGAACCTTCGGGTTCCAAAAAGTGCTGGGAAGTTCTTGAGTAGCTGCACAACTGGTGGCTTCTCAAGAATGGTTCGGCTCCATGAGTGTGTGCGTATTATCAGGAAGTAAGGAAAAACAAGGCAGACCCCCTTATTGTTCTATAGGTACGTGATAAATTATTTAATATTATTACGGGAGAATTTACTTTATCCACTGTCCATCGTGTGGATAAAACATGGGGAGTGTGAGGTTTCTCCGTCTCTGTCAGTGTGGGGAGAAGGGTATGGTACCTTCTCCGTGAAGTTTGCTGTATATACTCGTATCTGCACAACATCGCTATATACACACAAATTTATAGATACACTTCTTCCGCAGTGGTTTCCGTTTAATCAAACGCCACTGATCACCACCACAGTGAAGCACGCTGTATACAGGAACCGGAAACAGTGAGTGGCAGGCAGGCACCAGGATTACGGGCGCCAAACTACATCATCAACACCAGACATTTCTGCTGATGGTTACAGCTGTAAAGAGCGTGGAAATGTCACTATAGCCGGTTATGAATGCAATACAAATATCGCCAGCAGCAAGCGATATGCGCTCGACCTACCTGATTGAGTCTTGTAGAACGCTGAGGAATTTCCCTGTGCACGACAGTGACAGAGTAAAGCAACAACAGACAGCCACATCGGAATAAAACGTTCTGGTGGCTCACTTAATGGAATGCATGATTGGAATTCCATTAGAGGCACGCACAAGAACTTTTCTCTTCACCGCCGAGCCCTGACGGGGCCTGGGGCCTGGGGCACGGGGCCCCCAGCCCCCTATACAGCGGGTACCTGGGCCACAATCTCTCGGGCGGGGGGGGATCGGCCAAGGCGCATAAAACTTACGACTCACCATAATCTAGTAAAACGTAAACTTGTCCGTGTGCTCCATTAAGCATTGAAGGCGTACGAGGGCTTGAAAACATAGCTACATGCATTCTTAACCTTATCATTAGATGGAGATTCACACCCCAGCCGTTTTACCTCCTGGGAAAAGAGCCCTCGGTACCCATTGGTTTGAAGGCTAAGTCTTGGCACTCCGAAGAAGAGAAAATCTCTTGCTCCTCGCGGGGAATCAAACTCCGATTGATTGGTCTTCCAGCCCGTAGCATAGTCACTATACCGAGTGGGTTATCACGGCTCACCAATTCCATCTAGCGCAGAAGTTAACCTGCACCTCCATTCCCCCATACATCTTCAGGGTGTGGTGCTTTAAATTGATTTAAATGGGAGGATGGTTGTAATGAATTTGGGACGACGTGGAGGGAAGCATCCGTGCCTGTCGTAAGGTTCTAACCCAGAATTTGCCTGGGAGACAGAAGCAAATTCCAAGATTCCTGGGATCCGGACTGGGACACGACACTTGGATCCCCGGGTTAAGGGGGAAGAGTGCCAGCCACTCTACCGTGACGTTCGATTGACAGGAAGTGAGATGCGAAGTAGTGCCTTCCCCTAAGCATCTGTGGCGTAGAGATGACACTCCACGCATTCTGGACCTGACGCAGAAGTCGCAGTGAGCTTAGCAATAAGTCGCTTATCCCCTTTAGCAACTTAGTAAGCATAAATGTCGCGTCACTACCATAAGCAGATACACATCTCTTGGGTGGTCACTGGCCAATGGGTCTGGCTCAAGCTGTGAAGCTTCTGACTTCCATTTTGGTTGTACGAAGTTCGAAACCCGACAGGGCCAAAGCATAGTGGGAGTCCCACCAAGCAAGTATTAAAAAAACACCGTGACCTGTAGTCCGCAAGCGAGTTATACCGACAGAGCGACCGCCGCTTGCCGGCGAAGTTAGTACCAACTTCTGTGGATAGAGGGTGTCGCGTGGTCAGCGCAACGGATCCCCACAGCCGTTAATATCGGGTTTCTAGACCGGAGCCCCTGTTCCCTTGGAATAACTCCTCAATTATCATCACGAGGCCGAGTGGACCCAGTCCCAGACCAACTACTCGGAAAATCTGGTAGCGCCGGGAATCGAACCCTGGACCTCTGGATCTGTAGCCAGGAACTATGACCACTAGACCACAGAGGCGGTCAGCAAGTATTGGGATCTGATTTAAAATTAGGCCACAGCCGCTTCCTCCCACATCTCTTACAGTTCATCATTCACCAATAATCCTATCATTCAGCACTATACACAAAAGTCTGAGATACTGCCTACATCGCTATTTTTTTATTGCTGTTGGGGTGGGGCTAAGTCTCTTGTACTGCGGCCACTTCTGGCCTATTGTATCAGTCCCACATGATAGGTGAGGGTGATTGTGGAGCAATTGGTGGAATGAAGATTGGCAGGGGAAACCGAAGTACTCGGAAAAAACCTGCCCCAGCGCCACTTTGTCCACCACAAATCCCACTTGACCAGACCCGGGATCGAACCCGGGCCGCCGCGGTGGGAAGCCAGCGACTAACCGTTTGAGCTATGGCGTGGCCTCGCCTACCTCGCTAAGTACAATTTAAATAGATAAATAAATAAAATAGTGCAGAATGGCTTTTGTCTGATCTTCCACAGTTACATCATACTTCCAGATACACACTCTTTCACTGTGACGTCACGGACGTTTCTTGGTATTTTACTGCGAATATTTACTAGCCATCAGCTGAAACTCTCGTAAGAGAATTTCCCCTGTTGATGATAATTAGATGATTTTTTTTCCTTGGCACTACAGCCCCAGTGGGCCTAGGCCTACCTCCATGAACTCCGTTCACTTCGGTTTTTCTGGATCTTACACATTCGGTAGGACTCCTTGGACAAGTGATCAGCTCGTCGCAAGGCCTCTACCTGTAGACAAACACAGAAAAACGCACACAAACATCCATGCCCTGAGTGGGATTCGAACCCACGATCCCGGCTTCCGAGCGAGCGAAGACCGTGCATGCCTTAGACCTCTCGGCTACCGTGACAATTAGATGATTATCATTGTATAAGATATTTCCAACCGCATCGTGTGATACTGTATTTCGCAGCTCTAATTCAAACAAATATATATAGGTTCAAATTTGTCCTGCCCCTACAATATTATGCAGCCTAAATACTCTATAAAAATCCGCTGTTGTGATTTTGCGTGTCAGTTTCTGTGTACTCATACAGTAAGCACTGGCTGATGGTCTTCCCGATAGGGCTGTTGGCTCCAGTGAAATTTTTCGTCGGTGAGAAAAAGAAGCCCAATATCCGCATTGCAATGGGGGGGGGGAGGTCCGCATACTTGGAAGGCCATATCGCACAGTCCGTTCGTTCTGTGCGGTGCCGTCGCGTTTCGTCAGGAAGCTCCTGGTGTCAGCGGTATCACAAGAGAGCAGGAAGTGCATTGGGGCCGAGTTAGTGCCAACTTTATCGGATAGAAGGTGTCGCGTGGTCAGCACAACGTATCCCCATGTCTTACAATCTCGGTTTTCTAGAACGGAGCCGCTATTTCCCTGAAATAGCTCCTCAATTATCTTCACAAGGCTGAGTGGATTATGTTCCAGTCCCACTACTTCTCAGGAAATCTGGTAGCGCAGGGAATTGAACCCGGAACTCTGGATCTGTAACCAGGAACTCTGACCACTAGACCACAGAGGCGGTCCGAGACAAAAATGTTATGATATTAAAACTAGAGAAGTAAATGATTAAGTTGTGCTTTTGCCTGCATAACTTATATCACTTAAGCAGCATGGCAGTTCAACTGGGCCAGTATTTCCAATAGCCTGCTCTCAGTTAGAAAGTTAAGGAATTTAAAACAAGCCAATTAGTGTCATTCAGTGTTAAAATCGATTGTTTCCATAGAAATAGATGGAACACGCGAATGTTCCGACTGCTGGAGATGGCCAACAGTAATTTAGCAGTTAGTTCGTGAGACCTGGCCAAGCGATATACAGAAAGACCTGCCCTTACCCTCGTCGAAGAAGAGGTTCCACTTCTAAAACACGTACATGCTTAGGAGAGATCCAAACCCGTGATCATAGATCTGGACGGGACCTGAAGCCAAGAACAACTGCGCTGGAAATACCAGCAGTAATTTAACCCACCGATAGACCAATATTTCGTAGGATGCATCTTCGGTTTGCGGGTTTTCGTATAGGCCTATAAGCGTTCTCAGTTGTTACGAACTTGCCATATTTACGCCTAACTTCCTCGCAAATGCACGGATCCATCATGTCTTGGAAAAGGCATAGAGTAAGAGAGAGAATGCCAGTAAAATTCAAGAAAATATCAATTTTCCTCAGTCTCACAAATTACTGTTGTTGACCAGAAATCAAACGATGTCCCTACTGACCATCTCACTCCACTTCCAATTAACCTCTCTACACCTGAAAACTCATTAATTTGAACCTGTTGACTGATCTTCAGAAGTAAGTTTGCTGAAGCTGATTTTAAAGGGTTCTGACGATGGAGTATAACACAGAATGAGTGCGTTCCTGGACTTCTTACATCGTCCGGTGTTCCAGAGTCTAGAAAACGCGACATATCGGAAACTGGACCTGTTTCTGCCCTCAGGTGAGAGGGGAAGACAGCTACTCAGCTGTGCCCCTTGGGAAGAGCTAATCTCAATCGCTGGACAACCTCTGACAGATTTACAGAGCACTTTAATCATTTTATCTCACGCCGAATTAGCCTGGTCTCATGTGATTAAATAGCTTTGTGAATCTGACAGGTGTTGTCCAGTGATTGAGATTAGCTCTTTCTAAGGGGCCCAACTGAGTGTCTTCCCCCCTCACCTGAGGACGAAAGCAGACCCAGTTTCCGAAACGTCGTGTTTTCTAATTTCTAGAATACCGGACGATTGAAAAAGTCCCACAACACCGTAATTCTGAATGTTTGGTGAAGTTTCAGTGAGCGTCAGATTTGCAGAAACTAACTCCATGAAGTGCAGTTCTTGAGAAGCTGATAGTTGCTCACACAGCTGTTCAAGAGATTCCTAGAATTTCGAAGAAAAAAGAGTTCATTAACACATTCATATGTGTCGATCGCGACCACATCTTCACAATCTACTTGTTTCAAATTAATTTTAATATTACCCTCCAATCCATGCCTAGGGATGGAGACAAAGGAGGAAGCTTTACGGCCATTTTTTTATAAAATTATTTTCAAAGGCTACAGCTATTTTTGTTCTGAGTATTTTAATTAGACAAAATGAAATTGTATTCCAGTGGATTAATACTGTAATGATTTTTGTTTCTGTGTTGGATGAGAAGGAGGCTGATGTAGTAAGTAAGGGTCCAAGTCCCCTGAATGATGAGAGATTTTCACTTTACTAAGTCCAATAAAGAGATAGCAGAGGTGCAGACTGGTTAGCACCAGTGATAGATGAAGAATAAGAGGAAATCTTAGGATGGGTATCTATTGAGCGCGGCTGCTATTCGTGCGCGGCAAACTCGTTCGTTTGTTTGCCGTGTTCGTGTCCAGCATCGAAGCGCGGCAGCCGCGTGCCGGAACGCCACAAGGCCGTCTCAACTTAATGAGCACAGCACACTGAAATCCCTTTGCCGCGGGGCAAAGAACCGCTCCAATTTTGCTCGAAACGCGTCAAGTTAGTGCGCGGCAACATGGTATCGACTTTGCGAGGCAAAGTAGCGAACATTGCCTCGCGCGGCAGCCGCGCGTAATCGATACCCGGCTTTACAGTAATTCAGTACATATTTATACACCGTTCCCTTAGGCGACGGAGCTTAAACATGTGACATATACAGCTCAGAGTTCGTGTGTGCACAAGCTGATGATGCATAATGGGAGACTCGAGTATTCAAGCACTTGAAATGTCACAGGTTTTCCTACTTCCTTGTACGAAGTTCCCTCTTCTTAATCATAAGGAACACATAATTTTTCACATAAATTACGGAATTAAAATCTTTATATAAAAGCATAAAGTTATAAAATTAAACTCTTTCATCACAATAGCGACGTTCGCAAACATGACGTACCTTCATTTTTCTTAGAACGCACTCACGAAAGGAAACTAAATTCTGCTTCTCTTTCTCTTTCTATAAGCTAGATAGACACAAGTCAATTATACATACACATTCTTTGAGCACATGAGAAAACTCATGGTAACAGTTCTCTGTTGGATTTTCTAAAGAAATTGAAATGAACAATGCATGTACCTCGACTGATTCTGTGAATTTCAGTTTCTCCCATACTAAAGCAACAGACGTGTGTAGGAAGGTCCCGACTGTGTAGGGGGCCCACCCACTCCTTGTATATGACCACGGCTTTCACTCTTCCAGTAATTTGATTTGCATTTTACTTACAAACAGCGCCTGCTCAGAACCAGTTCTTAAGGTGGAGGATTTGCTGTACAGAGGGCTGCATTAAAACAGGTTTCTCTGGTGCTGATCTACTGTAGATAAAGCTACTTTGAAATGATATACTGTAAACAAAGTTGTATTGGTACTGATTTACTGTAAACATAACTGAAAAGGAATAATTTACTGTAGATAACTACATTGGAATTGATTTTCTGTGGACAGAGCAGTCCTGGTACTTATCTACTGTAGATAGAGCTGCTTTGAAATGATATACTGTAAACAAAGTTGTATTGGTACTGATTTACTGTAAACATAACTGAAAAGGAATAATTTACTGTAGATAACTACATTGTGATTGATTTCCTGTGGACAGAGCAGTCCTGGTTCTTATCTACTGTAGAGAGAGCTGCTTTGAAATGATATACTGTAAACAAAGTTGTATTGGTACTGATTTACTGTAAACATAACTGAAAAGAAATAATTTACTGTAGATAACTACATTGTGATTGATTTCCTGTGGACAGAGCAGTCCTGGTTCTTATCTACTGTAGAGAGAGCTGCTTTGAAATGATATACTGTAAACAAAGTTGTATTGGTACTGATTTACTGTAAACATAACTGCAAAGGAATAATTTTTTTAATGCTAGTGGGGTGGGACTAAGTCCCTTGTACTGCGGCCACTTGTGGCCTATTGTACCAGCCCCAGATGATAGGTGAGGGTGATTGTGGAGCAATTGGTGGAATGAAGATTGGCAGGGGAAACCGAAGTACTCGGAGAAAACCTGCCCCAGCGCCACTTTGTCCATTGAAATGATATTGGAATTAATTTTCTGTGCTGATGTGCTCTAGACAGAGCTATACTGATACTGGTTTACTGCAGACAGAGTTGCATTGAAATTGATGTATGAATACTTCATACAGAAGTCTTATTGGTATTGATCCATTGTAGGTGGAGCCAGTTGGGAATTATTTGCAGTAGATCGAGACTACTGGTACTGATTTACTGTATACAAGCTGCATTTGACTAATTTACAATAGACAGAGATGGGTTGGAATGATCTGCTGTAGACAGTTTCATTGAACTCGCTTAACTGCAGAGAGAGCTGCACTGGTACATATTTACTGTAGACAGCTGTATTGGTATAATTTACTGTAGGCAAACCTGAGCTGTAATCTAGTTACTGTAGACAGAGATGCACTGCAACGGGTTTACTGTTGACGAACTGTAATCGAGTTACTGTAGACAGAGATGCACTGCAACGGGTTTACTGTTGACGGTATTTCATTTGCACTGGTTTGTTGAGCTCATTCCGTTTATATTGGTATTTATTCTTCCTTTGGTTTTTGAACTATGTTGGTTGCTGGTGTCAGGTACTGTTAATTCTTTAGGATTCTGTACCCCTCACTGACCTTGGTTTATGTTTCTGACAGGTACGAAACCAAAGCTCAAAGCTTACGATAATAAACCGGGTTTTCCGTTTGCGTCGTTAGACATGCGCAACATCGAAGAATTAGTCAGACACAAAAGGGGATTGACATATAAGAGCAGTGGGGGAGATGACGAATGTATACATAATTTTAGACTAAAAACCCAATGAACGGGATTGCTTGGGAGGCTCGTGTTTAAAAAGAAAAGTAAAGATAACCCTGTAACAGGCCGTGAAGACCTATAGGGTTGTGAGACGTCGAGGCTTCCACATTTTCTAGACAATCGGCTCACAGACGCGCCGGCCACCCTTTACCCCCAGGAAGATTCCTGGTACTCAGTTCTGTGACAAGCTGAGTCGACCCCAGGGCAATAACGCGGCTGGAAGGATTAGGTCAATTAAAAAATCCAGTGATCTCATTGGGACTCGAACCCGCGACCTTCCAGCTTGTAGCACAGTGCCTCAACCAACCATGCTACCGCGTAACCATATGCTTTAAAGTGCTTAATTTTTAAATAAATAGATCATATATAATTTGCATATAACATTTTCGATCCCATTTATATTCAGCGAAATTCAAAGCAATATAATTTATCTGTGATGTCTTTCTTCTGTGCTATTTTTTTCAGTTATATAGACGTGTTTATACATGCAAAAAGTAACCATCAACAAGACTAAGAAATCTAATATATCGAATAAAAAATTTTAAAGATATACTCAAATCTGAGTTCTGCTATACAGGAAACCCTGGGGCCCACAACCAGATTTTCCGGAGAAATGATTGTGGGGCACATTATGAATTACAATAATATTTCATACATATCGGCTTAGTAATTTCGTATTCCTAGGGAGCCGGGTAGCTCAGTCAGTAAAGCGCCCAGGCCATGGGCTTGATAAATGAGATATGGCATCAGGCAAGTGGAGAGCCGGGGTAGCTCAGTCAGTAAAGCGCCCAGGCCATGGGCTTGATGAATGAGATATGGCATCAGGCAAGTGGAGAGCCGGGGTAGCTCAGTCAGTAAAGCGCCCAGGCCATGGGTTTGATAAATGTGATATGGCATCAGGCAAGTGGAGGGAATTCTCTGCTCGCCACCGCGTCAAGAGCGTCTGTAAGATCGCCCAGCCTCCTGCCCAATGTACACCCCGGGCAAAGTGGAAGCTGACCGCTCACCTTCGACTACCAAACCGGTTGGTCTAGCGGTAAAGCTACCAAGTTGTATTCGACCGAGACGTCGGCTATCCTCATTGTGGTTCTTCGTGTCTTCCTCAGTACCTCCAGGTAACTGCCTAGACCAGTTTAATTCGGCCACGACCACCTCCTTCCAAATCCTTTTCAATTAAACGTTCATCTGCCATCCTGTCATCCGACGCTATAGGATCTGCGATACTGACAGCATCTTAAAATAAATCATAAATCACCTTCATCAAGGGCAGAGCTATGCTTCAGTTCCCGAACGCCTTCATGGCGTGGTACTCAGTTAGGCTCTGGAAAACTTACCTTTATTTTTACTCTGCCAGTTGCACTTTTTGTCCAGCCTCCCAGATTCGCTCTCAGTCGACCATACACGTGGCCACTGGAGGTGCCCGGCCGCTAAGATGGACATGATCCTACAGTTAGGTGTTCTGCTTCCAAAAATACGAGTGGGCTAAACACACAACGCAGCAGGAGGAAACACCCAGAACCACGAAAACACGAATGTCTGATGGGACTACACATCAAACGTTAGAAGCGCAAAATGCAAGCACAGCGGTCTCCACAAACAGTTGTAAAACACCTGATGATGACCAATGACGGTCGAAACCTATAATGAACAATGTGGTTTTAAGAATAAGTTCAAGAGACTCATATATATATATATAGTAAAAAATTAAGTTGTTCCCCGTGCTTAACTAATTAAGCATTACGCCATGAAGGCGTACAGGGGAGTGGATGTGTAGATCCACATTTTCTTGACCTCGGCACTAGCTGAAGGTAAGTGATCAGCTTCACGCTCTGACAGCTTTAACCCCGGGAAAAGAGCCCTCGGTATCCATTGGATAGGAGGCTGGGTGGGCCTCAGAGCCGGTCAGGACGACGTAGAGAAAAGAATATTCTGGACACCATCAGGACTCGAACTCCGACCCCTCGGTCGTCCAGCCCATAGCCCGTCGATGTACCGACTGCGCTATCCTGGATCCTCTGCTTGCATACAGTAAATTTTAAAAAGTTTTAGATGTGTTACATGTAAGACGCAAGAGAGAGATATCTGTTACTTTCTAAATAATGTGTAACAGGATGCTACGTATAACCTTAAAACGCCATAGCTCAAGCGGTTAGTCGCTGGCTTCCCACCGCAGCGGTCCGGGATCGATCCCGGGTCTGGCCAAGTGGGGTTGTGGTGTACAAAGTGGCGCTGGGGCAGGTTTTCTTCGAGTACTTCGGTTTCCCCTGCCAACCTTCATTCCACCAAATTGTCCATCATCATAATCACCCGGGGCAGGCTACAATAGGCCAATCAGTGGACCCAGTTGGACTCCACCCCCCATTAAGCGAAATATAACCTTAATAACGTAAGCATGTGTGAATTCGTATTGACCAGGGTACCCAGAAGGTGGATCGTGTTTCTCCGAAACGTTGCTGACCATGTACAAAGATACACTGTGTTATAACACAGAAATTTACGACCTTAGGGTCTCTGATTTATGGCTTTTGGGAATATGCTCGGAATAAAATAGTTCAATGTTTTCGATATCTGTTGTTTTTGCAGAAAAGTTGTGTCTGGCTAGTTTTTTTTTTTTTTTGGGATAAATACGTTCCATATTGGAAGCGACGGAAGAGTTGGAGAATATTGTCTGTGGATAGATTTGAAGTTTGCTGGGCCTAAAACATCTTCGACTTTTTACCATAATCAGAGAATTACGTCTCTAGTTATTTTACCATTAGAAAGTTACTAGATTCTATTTTGAAAGGGGCACGCAGTGCCGTAATTGGTTGAGGCACTCTGTTTCAAGCCAGAAGGTCACGGGTTCGAGTCCCGATGTGCTGGATTTACCTAATCCTTCCAGCCGAACTATGGCCCTGGGGTCGACTCAGCCTCTGACAGAAATTAATACCAGGAAACTTCCTGGGGTATAAAGGGCTGCTGGCTGGCGCGTAAGGCTGACAAACTTACCGCCCTCTGTGAACCGATTGTTTAGAGAAAATGTAGGAGCCTCGACGTCTCACAAATCTATGGGCATTCACGGACTGTTACAGAGTAGCTTTACCTTTTTTTAACTTCTATTTGAAAAATTTTATGTGAACCAGTATCACCATACCGGATATCTCGGTGAATATAACGGAGTTTTCCCCCCTGAATTTGCCTATTCAAGACATGGTGTACCATTAAAGGCTTTATTCGACAGAGAATATGTTATTTCGAAAAGGAATGTGGCAGTATTAAAGAAAAACAAAGAAAGGAACGAATGAATAAGCAGATCACTAACTCCGCGAAGTAGAGCCCTTCTTGAGAAAGTCACCGTCACTCAGCTACGCTCAAAATTCTCCCTCTCCCCCCTTATGTAACTTAAAGATACTTTGTCATGTTCGCAAGATCCCAATCCTGGGCCAAATTGATGCAATCCACATCCTCCTACCCTATTTAAGGTTATTTTTATTATTTATCCCTAGTCTTTTCGAAGTGACTCCCCTCCTTAGATTTCTCTATAAATATTATATATGAATGTCTCATATTTTCAATGCTTGCTACATGTGCCGCGGTTATTCCCATGTCCTCAGATCTCGAGGACATGGCCGTATGGCGTAATCTTTTTATCGAAGAAGCAGATGGTTGTAATATCGACATCTGCAACAGTCGGCCGGCAGAGGGTTGCTTGGAGCGGATAAATGGGACAGCCATAGGGAGGGGATAGTTTGAGTCACTTCTGTCCCCCGTCAGTCCGTCACCAATCTCACCCTCCTTCAGACAATAACGTAGGCGCCATCAGGGGACGCGATAGTATCGTGTGGACAGACACAGAGACATCGGAAACAGACTGAGAAGTTGGGGAGGGGGTGAGCTGCCCCACTAAGTATACATGCTGGGTTTCTGCACCGCAACAGGCAAGTGTCCTGAAAAGGAAAGTCAGTCTGAACTACCTGAAGCGTTCAAGTTTCGTGAGCTACAGAAGTACCGAATCCATACATTTATGTTGAGTTGTGCGGGACACCAAAACCATACACTTCAGAACTCCTAGCAAGTACAAACTCACGTTTATGTAGTTTAAAACCAATTCGCTTGGTGAACATTCCAACACGCCATAAACCACGCAGTGTTAGCATGCATTTGGAACACGAATCGTTGAATTGCATGCATGAATTTTAATGCATGTTGTTTCAATGTATGATGTTATTTTGTACGTAAGACTATTTTATTTTTTATTTCTGAATGTAAGTGTTAAGTATACATAACGCGAATCCTAGGATCAGACAGCGTCTTTACAAATCCTTGTACAGTCAAAATCCATGATCATTCTAGGATCACATTCCACGCTATAATGCATTTTCGATTTTTGAGGCCGTCATCAAATACGTAAGAATCGTGTTATGTTTTCTGATCCATGGCACTGTATAGTGGGGGTGCGCGGTAGCGTAGTTGGTTCACGCACTTTACTACAAGCCGGAAGGTCGCGGTTTCGATTCACGGTCAAGTCACTGGATTTTTCAATTGATTAATCCTTCCAGCAGCACTATGGCCCTGCGGCCGGTGTATAAGGCTGACAACCTTACCGCCATCTGTGAGCCGATTGTCTAGATAATGTGGGAAACTCAACGTCTCACAACCCTATGGGCCTCCACGGCCTCTCTGCATGGCATTGTATAGTCAGGTGTGTGAGAACCAATGTTTTGGAGAACTGTACTTTCTCCATTTTTAATTTCCCTTATGATGAAGGCCATATGTGTCAGGATTCCTGATGTTGGAGACAGCATTTTCTTCCGTAACGTTAGTAGCCACGTACCAGTTTACGTGATATCATAACCTTGAACATCACAATATATATGTTCTATGTTAGAATCACAGCCCATAGGTCAGTAAGCATTTGCGCGTCATCGTATCACATCGCATTCCTGTAATGATCTTTCCCATTCCATCGCGTCTACGTGGATGTGGCGTTGCTCCTTCCTAAAGAGCACAGAATTACACATTCCCAGAGACTTAAATATATTTGAGTGAAATAGAACAAAAGAAAAATAACACGAACTGTGTTCCAAATCCCATCGGGCTCCCTTGCCCATAGTACGCTTAAAGCGCCTTCTCTTGTTTTCCATCCTGACGAGATGTATTCCGATAAGGTTACTGTCCCCTTTTCCTCAACCTTCACCTTATTTTACCTGTCAGTTTCAAGAGTTGTCCTCTTAAGCATAGCCATAAATTTATCATTCTAGTCAGTCAGGAATGTAGAGTGGTTATATATAGAGATCACCAGAGGACAAGAATCGTAAATACTGTTCATTTATCGTGTAAAGGAATGGTTCCGTGCCGTGATGAATACACTTTTTTTTTAATTCTCTTAGTGGGGGGGTGGGGGGTAGAAGGGGCACGCGGTAGTGTAGTTGGTTGAGGCACTAGGCTACAAGAAGGAAGTCATGAGGTCATTGGATTTTTTCAATTGACCTAATCCTTCCGGCTGCACCATGGCCCTGGGGTCGACTCAGCCTCTAACAGAAATGAGTACTAGGAATTAATTAAACAATTTTCCAGGGGAGTAAAGCGCGGCCGGCGCGTAAGGCTGACAACCTTACCTCCGTCTGTGAGCCAATTGTCTAGATAATGTGGGACCCTCAACGTCTCACAACCCTATGAGCCTTCACGGCCTGTTACAGGGATAGCTTTACTTTTTTTTAGTGTGGGGTGGAGTCCAACTGGGTCCATTCGGCACGGCGGCCACTGATTGGCCCATCGTAACCTGCCTCGGGTTATTATGATGATGGAGAATTTGGTGGAATGAAGATTGGCACGGGAAACCGAAGTACTCGGAGAAAACCCGCTCCAGCGCCACTTTATCCACCACAAATCCCACTTGACCATACCTGGGATCGAACCCGGGCCGCCGCGGTGGGAAGCCAGCGACTAACTGCTTGCGCTATGGCGCGGCTGATGAATGCGCTTGCTTCGGATTCCATTAGGTACCCATTTCGAAACCAGGAAATCGGATATCTTGAGGTTCTTCACAGTATGCATCCTGTTGTGCACCGTATATAAGCTATGTGTATAATAGGGGCAGTCTACACACCAATATTTCCGAAAAAAAAAAACAAAACAAAGTAGATACTACTGTATCAGCATTTGTTTATTGGCTGTTGACGCTACATGTTTTGACTCTTATGTTGGGTCATCATCAGGCGTATTATAATAATAATACTTCTTGGCTTTTAGTCCGCAAGCGAAATATACCGACCGAGCGACCGCCGCTTGTCGGCGAAGTTACTATAATATTAATAATATAATAATAATAATATTATTATTATTATTAAGGACCTGGATGTTTTCTTTGATTGAAAATTATAT
>NW_019739242.1:1541392-1568963 GCF_002891405.2 Cryptotermes secundus
TCATTGTTTGGTGTCTGTCCCTCTAATAAACACTGTCCTTCTGCTCGGTGCGCCTATGCTGCCAACGCGGTGGGTAAAGATCTCGACATATTTGCAATGGGAACAGTTTCTGCCAATGGCACTGAACCTAAAATTGTTAATAATATTTGTTAATGATACTCTTAATATTAAGTGTGTGTATGTGGTCTTATTTTATTGTTCTCTCCTGTTAATGTTAACTTCAATTTTTCTTGGAATTATTATTAATCTATTGTCATTATGTAGACTCTCAAATTTTGTATTTGTTGTTCAGTTATTTTTATGTAATTCTATGTACTGATGCTAACCTTGTAATTGGCCTCTGTGCTGTTAAGTTACTCGTAAATAAATATGAATTGAATTGAATTGATGTAGGATGTTGAGCTGCCACACGAAGAATTAAAAATTAATTGGGTTATTATTATTATTATTAACTTCTATGTGTGTATGTATGTGTATTGTCCTTTCTCTCCACATAATGGAATAATCATTCGAAATGTACTTATTTTATTTTTCTCACCTCTTAATGCTAACTTTAATTTTTCTTGGAATTATTATCAATTTATTGCCATTATATATACTGTCTTATTTGTATTTTGCTTTTTAGTTATTTCTGTATTTCTGTGCACTCGTGCCAACTTCGTTATTGGCCTCTGTGCTGTTAAGTTTGCACGTAAATAAACACGAATTGAGTTGAATTATACGCTGGGCTGCCGCTGTGGGAAGCCACCGACTCACCGCTTGAGGTATGGCACGGCCACATTAAATGATTACTTAAAATGTCCGTATTCTACTGCAGGCCGTATAGTGACAATTAGTACCAATTTTATATCCTTCGGACTAACGTGGTTTCATAATAGCACCATTAGTCTGTGAGGAATGCCTAATTAGCCTGGTGGTATGTTTGAAGGTGTCTGTTCCTACTTCATCGGAACAATAAACAGCGTGCTGACTCACTAACCCCCCCCCCTCCTACACGCTTCAATAATGATTTGTGTTGCCAAGCTGCGCTCCGGGCTGTTTGGAATTCTCAGAGGAAGGTTGGCTAATGGTGTCTTTGAAACTGTGACCCAGAACAAATATTTGAGAATGAGGGTAACAAATAAAATTTGTTTCAAAAGAAAATTTAGAGGAGATTGAATTTAGGTAATGCTTGCTACCATTCAGTTGAGAACGGTTTGTCTTCACTGCTATCTAAAAACGTAAACACTAGAAAATACAGAACTATAATTTTGTTCTGGTTTTGTATGTGTAGGAAACGTGGTCTCTGACATTAAGGCTGGGGCCACACGAGCACACAAAATGCGTCCCTTGTAGAAATAAACAAGAGAGGCGAATGCTACCCTTTCTTCTGGCTCCATCGCAGACAAAAAACTACGCACCGCATTCTGCAACTGTGTGGTGTCCTCAGCAACGTCCGTCATAAAGTACGTTCGTTGCAACGGACGTACTTCGTGCGCTCGTGTGGCTTCAGCCTAAGGGTGACACATAGACCGATGGTGTTTGAGAACAGGGTGCTCAGGAGAATATTTGGACCGAAGAGGGATGAAGTGACAGGAGGTTGGAGAAAACTGCATAATGAGGAGCTTCATAACTTGTACTCTTCTCCAAGCATAATTAGAATGATCAAGTCAAGGAGGATGAGGTGGACAGATCATGTAGCACGAATGGGGGAGAAGAGGAATGCGTATAGGATAATGGTGAGAAAGCCAGAAGGAAAAAGACCACTAGGAATATCAAGACGTAGGTGGGTGGATAATGTTAAAATGGATTTGGGGAAATAGGATGGTGTAATATGGACTGGATTTAGCTGGCTCAAGCTAGAAATCAGTGGAGAGCTCTTCTGATCACGGTAATCAATCTTCGGGTCCCATAAAATATTGGGAAGTTCTTGAGTAGCTGAACGACTTGTAGTTTCTCAATTAGGACTCATCTCTTTGAAAATAGGTAGTTAGTTTCTTTGTTAGTTAGAGTTAGTGTTCTTCCGTTCATTATCCCCTGACTGCATCATTGCTGTGATATTTCAGAAAGCTGTAAAGTGTCAGCAGCCCTACTGTTATTTTTAATATTTTTTTTTATTCGCTTAGTGGAGGGTGGAGTCCAACTGGGTCCACTCGGCACGGCGGTCACTGATTGGCCTATTGTAGCCTGCCTCGGGTGATTATGATGATGGAGAATTTGGTGGGAAGAAGATTGGCAAGGGAAACCGAAGTACTTGGAGAAAACCCGCCCCAGCGCCACTTTGTCCACCACAAATCCCACTTGACCAGACCCAAGATCGAACCCGGACCGCCGCAGTGGGAAGCCAGCGACTAACCGCTTGATCAATGGCGCGCCCTGATATACCCATTTAAGAAAAGACAAGAACAAATATTCTCTGGCTGTAATTAGTGTGGTATATTTAGTATTATTCCATTGTATGTACGCCGTCAATAATGCAACAATTATATTGAAAATAAATTAAATAAAAACACCTAAACATGTTCTTATTGAAATGTATAGTTTTAATATTTTAAGATATTATTTTATTTATTATTTTAATAATACAGTAAAACTTGGTTATAGCAACATCGCTTTCTGCGACACCTTGTCTATTGCGTCAAATATTCAATGGTACGAACTAATTCCTCATAAAGCAACTGTTTTTATACCTTGCTTAGTACGACATGCACAAATGCATCAACCTCGTATGTAACGTCATTTTCATTCCCGAATTTCTCTGAGATGGACATTGAACGTAATTTAGAAAGTGTGTATTGGGCAAGTAACAGGAAACAGATGAAGATAACTGATTACTGTACTCGTATCTAGGTACAGTAAGGCACAACAATTGATGTAATCTACTGTAATTTGGTGAGTAGGCCTACCTTTAATATACAGTATTAGTGCGGTGTGTATTGTCAGTGAAAAGCGCTGTAATATGTCTTTGATATTACACATTTGGGCAATTCCACGTTAATGTTACGTTAGTCTGTACTTAACTACGTAGTTCACTAAAAATGCAACATTTTAACTCGGTTTTTGGTAGATTTTTACGTGACTTACATAAGGCTACTGTGGAAGTGCCCATTTCGGTTACAACGACATTCGTTTATAACGACACTATTTTTAGGTCCCTTTGATGACGTTATAACCAAGTTCTACTGTATTTTAAAGTATTAAAACTACACTTTTAGTGAAGAATATCTTTTAGGTGTTTTATATTTTATTTATTTTAAATATCATTGTTGCATTATTGACGGTGTACATGCTCGTATAATGGAATACTACCTAAGTGCAACAGGATGCTGAAATAGAATATATATTTAGTATGATTAGCTCTGAAACAATGTTTTCCACAAGGCCAGAAAGGTAAGCAACATCACAAAGTATCTGTTTCAAAAACACGTATACACCAGCGGAGTAAGGTAACAACTTTCTCCTATGTTTTGTGGGTGTGCGCGCGCGCACTCACGAGCAAAGGATAAGGCAGATGAGTTCGTTAATTGATTAGAATTCAAGACACTTGTACTATGAGCAGATCCGTTGGCTTCGTTATTTAGGTCTCGTGTTGCATGTTCTCAATAAGGTGTAATTACAAGGATGACCAATACACTGATGATGATTTACTGCTTGAAGCATTACTTGGTGTTGAATGACTTGGAGCATGACATCTGAAAACAAATAAGCTTTAATTTACAAAAACAGCTAATAGGAATTCTGAACGCAGTACATCAAGTTATATTTACATTACGCGAACCACACTGGCAGTCGTTAGAATTCAGCATACAAATAGAGAAGCTTAAGAACTATATTATCAAGTGGCACGTATTCTTTTTCCAGTCAGCGATCCTTTGGTTTCACAGGCAAGAGCGCCAGCCAGGCGCCAATAGTAATATTTGTCGTAAAGTCACGTGACAGATACATTGTTGCGTGCGGCGCTGCTGAACAATAAAGAATAGAAATAGACGTGATGTGTGTTGTAGTAGTAGAAGTAGCAAGAGTGGAAGACTATAAAATGGTGAAAAGCTTACCTATTGTTTCTGAAACTCGCCGCACCCTTAGGAAGCCGACACGTATGATCGCCCATTACAAATGTCAGTGACGTCGAGCAATTTTTATAAGATGTGCATTAACCCTGAATTTCTTCTAAATAATATATAAAAATTCAGTTCATAGTAAAAAAAAAAAGTAAAGCTATCCCTGTAACAGGCCGTGAAGGTCCATAGGGTTGTGAGACGTCGAGGCTCCCACATTCTCTAGACCATCGGCTCAAAGACGGCGGTAAGTTTGTCAGCCTTACGCGCCGGCCTCGCTCTACTCCCCAGGCAAATTATTTAATTAATTCCTGGTACTCATTTCTGTTGGAGGCTGAGTCGACCCCAGAGCGATAGTGCGGTTGGAAGGAATAGGTCAATTGAAAGAAACCCAATGACCTCATCGGGACTTGAACCCGCTACCTTCCGGCTTGTAGCATAGTGCCTCAACCAACTACGCTACCGCGTGCCCCTAAGTATTCAGTTCATACCTAACAAAAACCAAGTTCTTAAAATAGGCTGCAATTATTTTCCTACAGACCATTAAACAGCCGGTGTTCGAAATGGAGACTCTGAACTTTATCTGAGGTGTGGACCGAATGTATTAATGTTATTTGAATTGTGTTCAGTCTTGAAGGGGTTCATAGGCCGTATCAATTACTTTACAACAATTTATATATTGCGTCTTGCTTTCTTCAACAAGACGAAACGAAATAAACTAATGCCTGTATTCCGTGTCGATATTCCTCAGCTGGCATTCTAATGCTATAAAGCTATTCATACCTCGCAGTCAGAATCGTTTTTCCTTGTATTTCGTTAAATATTTACCTTATCGAAAAACATTTCAAAATAAAAGCTATACGCAGATTTTGGCTACGTGTATATTACAGTACATACAGGCGGGTTAGAATATATCCACCGTAGCCCTGCGGGGGTGTAACTGTGCCACCCTGTCTCTGGGGAACATAAATGAAGAGACAGGATCCTCCAAGTTGGGGGTTGGACACAAGGCCGACGACCTTGATCTGTGAAAATGTTACTGTTGCGAATCCAAAAACGTGAAAACCGCCTAAAATCTGGCAGAATCTTCTAAGGAAGGCTATGGCTGAAAAGGTGCCAATGTTTTTGATGATGACGACGATACGTACACAATATAACTATTTAAATTAGATGTAAATATTTTAATCTAAAGACTGTAAATAAAGGGAGGAAAATTGAAATAGTAGAAATGGGTTTCTCAAGGAGTGTTTGTGGATGTACACTTCCAGACACATTACGCAATGCATTGCAAATATATGCTTTAGAAGAAGCACTTCAGTACTACGAAAACAAGTGGCATAATTACTTCTTAAGACTTAGCAACCAGCCGGAGGAAAAAACGTTGGAGGGCCGAGAAGACGGAGGGAGACGGAATTGGCGAATATAAGTCAACCTTTAAGTAGATGATTGAGCTCTGGAGAATTTGGTTACTTTTCTGTGGATTTTACTAATTAAACTCTGGCATCTGATATTTAAAGGGCCGATAATATGAATGTAAAAATGCCCATTTATCTTTCATAATGGGAAAAAGAATTTCGTAACGACTCGCCCGAAACGAATGAATGTTTTATGCTCATATTAAGACATCTGTCCTGTAGGATAGAATGCCGTATAGTCAGTAAAAAAGGCAAAGCTATCCCTGTAACAGACCATGAAGACCCATAGGGTTGTGAGATGCTGAGGCTCCCACATCTTCTAGACAATCGGCTCACAGATGGCGGTAATGTTATCAGCCTTACGCGCCGGCCGCCCTTTACCCCACAGGAAGATTCCTGGTACTCATTTCTGTTAGAGGCTGAGTCGACCCCAGGGCTATATATTCTGAATTACTGACAATGCATGAAATAAAGTGCAGAGAAGTATGAGTTCCATATAATCTTGGAAAGCCATTCAGTCTTATAGCTTGTTAAAAGAGGCCACTTCGTTGCGCAAAACTAAATCCTTCCAATAAATTTCAGTGCTAACCTGAAATAACGAAATTGGTCGGCGTCCGTTCAGTAGCCTGGGAGGTGGAATGTACAGACCGACGGCTGGACGGACTCGACATCTCCATATGGCACAAAACATAAGATATAGGCTGTGTAACACAAATACTTACTTAACCAAATCCATTCCAATTACTTCTGCATATGCTTTATAAAAATATTTTTATTCTCGTAACAGCCTTCGGTAACTGCGAACGGGCGAACATTTTTCCGGATGCCTGAACCTGCGATAAGAGATTGCTAGCCACAGTATCAATAGTTGTATTTCTATAAAGTTACAAAACATGATTATCCAAATCTCGGGAAACATTTCATCGTTGTGGACTGAGCTTAGTGCGTTGATGTACATGCCTCTTTGTTTGAAGAAACGGAAGAGCGGCTTACAGTAACAAGGTACTAGTATATTCCTGCACTCACTGTTAGCCAATCAAGAATGCGCATGTTGGACTACACAAGATCTATTACCAGTTACTCATTCTGGCTGTGAAGTAGTAGCTATCAAGTACTCTCAGAGCAGAAAGTTCGTCTCTCTGTGGGAAAAGAACCAGAACTGTTTCATACGCCACCACAGTTGGCTTACCGACATCTCAGGTTAGGATATATATTGAGATAGTGGAAGCATCAATGGACTTCTTCTGCCTTCAAGAAGCCCAAAATGGGCTTTAAGTATTACTAATCTTGCAGTTTGGCATGTACTGTCTTCGCTCGCTTGGAAACCGGGATCGTGGGTTCGAATCCCACTCAGGGCATGAATGTTATTTTGTGTGTGTGCGTCTTTCTGTGTTTGTGTACAGGTAGAGGCCTTGCGACGAGCTGATCACCCGCCCAAGGAGTCCTACCGTATGTGTAAGATCTAGAAAAACCGAAGTGAACGGAGAAGTTCATGGAGGTAGGCCTAGGCCCACTGGGGCTGTAGTGCCAAGGAAAAAAGAAAATCTTGTAGTTTATTTCCTAGTTTATATCCATAGATATTTTAATTGGCCCACCAATGTCCATAGGCTCTATGTCTTCTGTTATTTCTTACTATAGTACAACACACACACACACACACACACACACACACACACACACACACACACACACACACACACTGGTTAATATCCTTCCATTGAAAGCTGCTCTAACTTTTGTAAAAGCAAACTAACGGCTTGTGTAACTTAAAGTATACAAGCGGCGGTCGCTCGGTCGGCATAGTTCGCTTGCGCACTACAGGCAATGGAGTTTTTTGCTTTTTATTTTAGCTTACGGATAACTTGTAGAATATGAAACAATATGGCAACCGTATTAATTTTAATTTTGTCCTGTATTAAGCTGTTGGTTTGATGGCGATAGCTAATGAAGTAAGATAATGCAATATTTATGTGAAGACACATTGTAAGCGCATCTACAAGTTCTGTATGAAACAATTTTATATATATTAACAATTACAAACATAGCTGTAGCATGAAAACTTGAGGTTATATCTGACAGATTTAACGTAACCATGGTTTGTATCAGTTGAAAATATCCATAAACAGGAATCGCTAGATTATGTAGTTATTAATATACTCGTAGAATTCTTGTTCGCCTCGCCATGTAGACTGCAGTATTTGAAGAAACTTGTACAGCGAGTTGTTCCCAGATCTTCAAGGTATAATAGTCACAACCTTTTAATCATATGCGATGCAGACTTCATCCAATTGCTAGTCTTAATCACAAACAAGGCAATAAATATGGAGAAAGTGTTCATGCCGAGAAGGATGTTGAGATATGCTGTATTCTGCATGATTTGCATATTCGTTAGTCTTACCTATCCTTAATTTAACATCCACTTAAGAATAAAGGAGTTCCGGCCACTCTCCCACTACAGACTACAAGAAATTTAAAACTTGCGCTGTTAATGTCTTATTTAGGTAATGCAAATTTATAATCCAACAATAAAAAGAAATTGAATCGGCTAGATGAAAAAGGAAACATGTCCATGTTCTCGGTTATTTTAACCAAAATTTGTTTGGCTAATTTCATTGGTTGTATTTAGTCTACCACCGCCTCTGTGGTCTAGTGGCCAGAGTTCCTGGCTACAGATCCAGAGGTCCCGGGTTCGATTCCCGACACTACCAGATTTTCTGAGAAGTAGTGGGTCTGGAACGGGATCCACTCAGCCTCGTGAGGATAATTGAGGAATTAAGGAAATAAGAGGCTCCGGTCTACAAACAGGAGATTAACGGCCGTGGGGATTCGTTGCGCTGACCACGGGACACCCTCTATCCGCTAAAGTTGGCACTAACTTCGCCGAAAGGAGGCGGTTGCTCGGTCGGTATAATTCGCTTGCGGACTCAAGCCACGGAGTTTGTTGTTTTTGGTATTTAGTCTACAATAAATAGTTCCGTATTTTATATGGAGCATGCACTTCATAAAGTTCCTCACACATTGATCATTATACTAGAAATCTGCCAACAAATACAGGTAGACTCATATGAGGTTTGTATTATAAAAATAACTTATGTTTCAAAAATATTTCGATGAGAGGAGACAGGAGAGGAGAAATTATTTATAAGTGCGATATACCTACTGTTAATTGTCTTCTTGAACAATAATGCGTGTCTTCAAGGCAGTAATAGCAGATTCCTACTTCAGGGAAAACTTGCCTTTTAGTTAGTTATTTATTGGAGAGGGTGGGTTTCCCAATGCACCGCGACCAGTTTTGATCTATTGTGCTTCCCTCTATGATATTCTACCAGTCTCTATACCCTACCGATATTGGTACGTCCCATCAGTCTCGACCGAGCCAGCGAGTTCTCTACTGGCTTGGCGGTATCTATAATGCTTCCCCCATCTATCAGAGGCCTTAGAGACTACTGTTGGGCGGGAAAGGGCCTGTAATTTAGCTCAGAGGTCTCCTAGAGACATGAGGTTCTTTTACGTCCCGTAAAGCTACGACATGGGACCCACGGCTTAAAGTCCCTCCCGGAGGACTTGTTCCCTGAATTTTTCCGCCCTTAAAAATTCCACGACCTCCGCCGGGTTTGAACCCGCGTACCACGAGTCATGAGGTGGGAACGTTACCTCTAGACTACGGAGGCCGCTAGAAAACTTGCCTTAATACAAGATATATCTGTGCCGACAAGAAATGTGTTTATCTGGCAAAGTCTAATTGCGAGTGTACGTGCTACTAGTAAGACGAAAACAATTAAAAATATGTGTGCTGAGTGCCACGCGGGGGTTTGTGTAACAAAAGTAAAATATGGGCATGAGCCCCGCAGACCTCGGAACCAAAAATGACTGTGCTGGTGAAGGCCAGCAGCAATTTGCCAGACAAACACTTCGGCCGGTTTACTCCTTATACCGATTGGATGGGGCTGAGTGGGCTTCAGAATTTGTTTGGCTATGGTGATAAAGAGAAACAGAATCGTGGTCATCCAGCCTATTTATTGACTGAGCTATTCCGGCACATAAATTAAACGGAGGCTTTCCTTAATTTATTCCTAAACCCTGCGCCCCGTTACGCAGAATTAAAACGAATTTATGATCATGATTCTTACGTAAGAAGTTCTTCCCTACATTCAGTGCTGGGAAGTACCAGAATTTCTTTCTTGCCCTACTTGGGCCTCAAGAGAAATGAAATTCGCTGGAGATATCGCCAGATCTTGGGACCAGTGATGGCTTTGAAAGTGATTCTTACACCATCAAGACTCTGAGACTCGGATCCCTGTACTCATACTCACTCATGTCCAGTTACTTTATGGTGGCCGCTGAATTCTGTGCAGCCACCCGCATTCTTTGGGCCGTGTGTGGATTAGTTTGCAGCTTATTGCTGCTCCCTTTATGCGTTCATATTTGCTGCGGTTAATGCATATTTCTGCCACCAGTCTTTTGAAGATGATGATGTTATGTTAGTTGTTATCGTCATTCGTTCAAATAAACTACAAGTTTTTCATCTGTTTAGGCTTATTCCGCGGGGTTAAGATTTCATAATTATTTGTGCGATTGAGCCGGGATAGGTCAGACTGTATAGCGACGGGCTATGGGCTGGAAGGCCGGGGGTTCGACTCCCGGTAGGGGGCAAGCGATTTTTCTTCTCCACAGCCCACCCAGTCTCCTATCTAATGGATACCTGAGATTCTTTCTTTGTGTCTAAAAGTGGACGGGGAATGAAACTGACTACTCACCTCCATCAAGTGCCACTGTTAAAAATGCGTGAAGCTATACCTTCACTTCGTCATGGAGTGATAATTTTATTTTAATTTTATTTTGCAATTATTCTGATGGGGAACGCGGTAGCGTAGTTGATTGAGGCACTATGCTACAAGCTGGAAGGTTGCGGGTTCAAGTCCCGATGAGGTCATTGGATATTTTTCTATTGACCTAATCCTTCCGGCCGCACTGTGGCCCTGGGGTCGACTCAGCCTCTAACAGAAATGAGTACCAGGAATTAATTAAATAATTTTCCTGGGGAGTGAACCGCGGCCGGCGCGTAAGGCTGACAACCTTACCGCCATCTTTGAGCCGATTGTCAAGGTAATGTGGGACCCTTAACGTCTCACAGCCCTGTGGGCCTTCACGGCCTGTTACAGGGATAGCTTTACTTTACTTTTTTTACTTACGATTATTCTGATGATAATTGATGAATAATTCTACTGGATTTTTCGCCCGGGAAATTGATTGATATGAAAGCGTTTACAAGTGCCTTTGTGGCTTAACAAGGAACCTTCAATGCCAAGCAAGCGCGAGTGTATAAACTTTCTAGCCGACCATTACAGAACATTGCATTGCATACGTACAAGCAATGAACTGACCACAGCCGATGTGGCAAGTATAAACTAATGTGTTTGGCTCGTGGCCATGACGGGCGCCTGTCTCTGGCGCCACTCTCTTAACAGCAATATATTAATCTGATGACCTGTCCTTTGTCGCAGTGACACAGTCAACAAAGGCGTCGAAACCAATGAGAGGTCGCCCTTGTCTTATATTCTCAGATGCGTAATTAGTTCCCTCGAAGCCAACGGCCATACTCTAATGAAAGGGAACTCTTCGAAGTTAATAAATAGCAAATATAGGAAGCAAAATTAATAAGCACGTGCTTTTAATTACAAGACGATATGCCTCAGCAATCACGAAGCACCATTTAATTCAGTACACCCAAATCGACAACTTCTTAGAACAGGGCATGGAGATCATCCATTCTACGGCCCAGAGTGTTATACTTTGGCAAAATTACGGAAATAAATTCCCGTGCGAAGGTAAAGTTGTCCCTGTGCTTAACTAAGTAAACACTACGCCATGAAGGCGTATGGTGGAATGGATGTGTAGGTCCACATTTTCTTCACCTCGGCACTAGTTGGAGGTGAGTGGTCAGCTTCACGCACCGGTCGCTTTAACCCCGGGGAAAAAGCCCCTAGTGCCCATTGGATAGGAGGCTGGGTGGGCCCCAGAGCCGGTCTGGACGACGTGGAGAAGAGAAAATTCTTGATCCTACCGGGACTCGAACTCCGACCCCTCGGTCGTCCAGCCCGTAGCCAGTCGCTGTACTGGATACGCTATCCCATATATCATTATTTTATTCCGCCACGACAATAGGAAGGATGGATACGCCATACGTTCGTCGTTTCTTACTGCATGTTTCGGTTTATTAAGCCATAATCACTTTTACACTCGCATGAAAGTGAGCCGGGATAGCGCAGTCCGTATAGCGACTGGCTACGGGCTGGACGACTGAGTTGTCGGAGATCGAGTCCCGGTAAGGGCAAGAATTTTCTCTTCTCCATGTCGTCCAGACTTATCCAATGGGTACCGGAGGGGGGGGGGCTTTCCCCGGGGGTAAATCGGCCGAAGCGTGAAGCTGACCACTGACTTCCAACTAATGTCGAGGTCAAGAAACCATGGATCTATACATCAATTCCCCCATACGCCTTCATGGAGTAGTTCTTAGTTAAGCACAAGTGGCCTCCGTAGTCTAGGGGTAACGTTCCCACCCCATGACTCAAGGTACGCGGGTTCAAACCCGGCGGAAGTCGTGGAATTTTTAAGGGCGGAAAAATTCAGGGAACAAGCACTCCGGGAGGGACTTTAAGCCGTGGGTCCCGTGTCGTAGATTTACGTAAAAGATCCTCATGTCTCTAGGAGACCTCTGAGCAAAATTAGGCAAAGTTTCCCGCCCAAGTAGTTTCCAATGCCTCCGATAGATGGAGAAGTATCGGAAACCACTGCCAGCTTCGCTGGCTGAATGAGGCTGATAGCGAGCACCAGTACCGGCAGGGTAGGGCGATTGGTAGAATATCAAAGGGGGACGTACAATAGACTATTAGTCGCGGTGCATTGGGAAACCCATCCCCTCCAATAATAATAGTTAAGCACAACTTTACCTTTGTATTCGTCTGCTAGTATTCCTACGTGTACACAGGTCAGTGTCTACGTACTGGATTATCGTTTTTTAATGATATGAAATTCCGTTATTTTTGTTCATCTCCAAGATTAAAAATATTAATTGTTAAAATGTTATATAATTAAAATTTAAATTAGACATTATATATGTATATACTCGTATATAAGGTATATATTTGTCTGGATGTATAGTTGTGTGTACAAGTCAAATATCTGATGATGGCTTCGTGAATCGAAAGGCGTTCTAACAGACGACGAGCGCACGGTGTAACGATGCCTCCTATTGTGGTGATAGAATAAAATAAAGAAACTTTAGGGACACAATATGACGCTAAAATATAATATTCCTGTGTAAATGTGACTGGGTTTCTCACCGACGTATAAACGAGGTAAATATGTTCTGTAGGAGACAGTAGGCCTACACACTTAGATTTCGCGTGTACTGTAATCGGATAAAGATTAAACTCTGCAAATGTATAAGTTCAAGTATTGTTTCGTATGAGTGTGGAACGTGTTATTTCACAAAAATGGAAGAGCACGGATTGTGTTGGTGCTGAAGGAAATATATGGACCTAACCGAGGGAAAGTGATAGAAGGCTTCAGAGAATTGCATAATAAATAGCTTTAAAATTTGAACCTTCCAACAAACATTATTAGGACGATTAAATGACGGAGGATGAGATGGAAAGGGAGTGTAGCACGCATAGAAGAAATTAAAGAAGCTTGCAGGAATTTGGACGGAAAATTATAATGGAAAATACCACTCGAAAGACCAAGAGTTATTGAATAAGTCAATGTGTTTGTGTTTAGAGGCGTGTCAATGTTGATGGCTTTATGCGCCTGGACAACGTTCGTGGTGAATCACTCCTCAAAAAATCGAATTTGAAGGCACTTAAAACAAACTACGTCAGACTGTAAAGTGGTCTAACAATTGATAAAAACCTCAGTAGAAACAATAATAAATATTCTGTTAGTAGATCCCAGTAAAAGAAGCTGCATATGGGCCAGTAAAAATCTTAAAATAACAAAAGAAGTAACGCCTGAAGGTAAAGGGTAAAGCTGTCCCTGGTAACGGGCCGTGGAGGCCCATAGGGTTGTGAGACGTCGAGGCTCTCACATTAACCTATATCAGTGCTTCTCAACCTTTATGAGACCGCGGCCCAGTAAGTTTTTTTTTATAAGACGAGGGTCCAGTCCCAACAAATTTACTCGTAAATACCTTTCCAGTTTTGTTAAAGTTCATGCACTAAGCTAACGTAATATTAGTAACTAATTATAGCATAATCATAAAGAGTATTAGTACACTTATGTATACGGTGTGGCATGTTGACGAATATAAAATTCCATTTAAATTAGTTACCAATCACTGGACTAATGAAATCTTGTAGCATTTTGTAGTTTCCTCAGACAAACATCATTAAATTAATTTGTGATAATTTTCATTGACATATCCCATGCTGATCACCAGAAACTTATGTTATTCAGCGTAAAATTGATTATTGTATTAATAAATTGATTTTAATGATGTTGGTTTGAAAAAAACGGCAGTGAGAAAAATATTTATGCATTGTAACTCACCATAGAAGTCAGCTGAGTAGGGGAAGAAGCAGAAGGATGTCAACTTGCCGGCGAAACACTTATTATCACATACGCTCGCCAAATAATTATATATGTAAAGTATGTAATTTGATAAATAAAAATGTATGAATCTCTCAATTCTAAACACTACTTCCAACACTAATTAATATTTTGATTTTAAAGACGCAGCACTTTGACACAGCAATTATAAATTATTGGAAAGTTAAACTTAGTTTCTTTTATCACAACTGAGTCTGGAAGGTTTTAGTTAGGCTAGTGAGACTTATGTTTCTGTTTTCCGCCTGTTAGCTTAGTAATTCTGGGATGAATTGAAGTGAGAGCCAAACGGAGACAGTCAGAAACTTGCAGGCAGTTCCTCTGTTTCGTTTTAAGCACAGTCATGGCAGAAAATTCAGTTTCACAAAGATATGTATTGGAAAAACAAAGAAGAAATCTCACTGATATTTCATGTAAATTTGGATATTAATTTTTCATTCTTATCCAGAATTTCGAATTACTCGTAGTATTAAAAGTACTTTCCAGTCCTTTGTCCGATGATAATTCAACAAGTTGAAGGGTTTCTTCATGGGAAAGGGCTGTCTCTTTATGTTCAACGAAAGAGTTCACAATCCACATATTTTGCCTCCGGGGATCCTCATGTTCGGGATAATATTTTTCAAACGACGTCTTCACAGGTTTCGAAACAAGCACTTACACACTGCAATGCGAACTTGCGAAGAAACAGTATTCAGTATTAGTAGATTTGAGAACCGGATACAGACTGCCTTGATCTTCAATTTCAGTGGAAACAGTTTCTTTATACTTCCTTGCTGATTGGTCACTGACATTTGCAACACAGATGTTATTTCGCTCAGTTCTGAGAACAGAGGATATGCCGCCCATTGTTGTAATCGGTTTGCAGGCAATTTTTATGACTGGTCATAAACATCGGTATTGCCTTTCCCAAATGTTGAAAGATTTGGATGTCTGAAAGTTCCCGATCATTCATCAATACTTCCATGTTTAAAAATATGCGGCTTGGTCACTGACATTTGCTACACAGATTTAGGTGTTCTGTGTCTGAGCTTCTCGACACAAATATTATTCTCCTTAGAATATTTCCACTATAAAATATTTATTCATGAAAAATGTTTAGAAAATGAAAATGACAAATTCCAGAAGAGCCTCCCGCGGCCCAGTATAATTGATGCCAGGGCCCACTACTGGGCCGCGGCCCTGCGGTTGAGAAGCACTGACCTAGATAATCGGCTCACAGATGGCGGTGAGTTTGTTAGCCTTACGCGCAGGCCACCCATTATCCCCAGGAAGATCCCTGGTACTCATTTCTGTTAGAGGCTGAGTCGACGCCAGGGCCATGGTGTAGCTGGAAGGATTAGGTCAATTGAAAAATTTAATAACCACATCAGGAATCGAGCCCACATCTTTCCGGCTTGTAGCGTAGTGCCTCAACCAACTACGCTACCGCGTTCCCCACCCCTCACGTAAGAGCTGAAGATGGAAGTAAAATGAAAGTGAATCAGATGAACTTATCAACACCTGTACTCAGACGGAGATTCCGGGATAAGTCTAGAAAGGTTCTTAATGAAGGAATATATGAGGATGTGAAATGAATTAATTTGTTTCGTGATAGGAGTCAGTGGCGAGTCCTTGTGAACACTTGATGAAATGTGAGCATTACGTTGGGACAGACACGTTGATGCTTTATGTCAGCTTTTAAGTGCGTGTACCTATCTGTTATGACATAAGGACACACGATAAGAATTAACAGAAAAAATGTACTGATATTAAAATCCTTTATGTAGCAAAGTATGCCGGTCACGGTAGCCGAGCAGTCTAAGGCATGTACTGTCTTCGCTCGCTTGGAAACCGGGATCGTGGGTTCGAATCCCACTCAGGGCATGGATGTTTAGTTTGTGTGTGTGCGTTTTTCTGTGTCTGTGTACAGGTAGAGGCCTTGCGACGAGCTGATCACCCGCCCAAGGAGTCCTACCGAATGTGTAAGATCTAGAAAAACCGAAGTGAACGGAGTTCATGGAGGTAGGCCTAGGCCCACTGGGGCTGTAGTGCCAAGGGGAAAAAAAATAGAAAAGTGTATCATGGAAGTTACTTTTACGTCTTTTAGTTTCATTAGACCTACATTGTGATTTCCCTGGCGACAGTACTTGCGGCTGTAAAACGTGAGCCAATAGAATACAGCGGCTTAAATTTATGACTACATACAGATCCAGCAGCTGAACATGAGAGCACTTGTTTACACGAGCGGTAAATACGCTTTATGGACGTGGAAGCCAGTCAGCTTCAGAGCTGTAACGCTCAGAGCTGACTTCCTTACATTTCAAAGGATGAACGATAACTAACCAACTAACAAATTAGCTTATTTCATGAAACAGAGTTCCAATTGAGAAGCTAACAGTCTCACAGCTGTTCAACAAATCCCTATCTACTGTGGAACCTGAATGTTATTTACCGTATTCACAAGTTTCTCTTATCCTGGAACAGAGGAATCCTGTTCACACACCCATACACCATATTCGTTTTAATATTATCCTCCGATCTATGCCTGGTTCTTTGAAGCAGTTTCTTCATTTTATGTGTCCTGATAATATGTTGCATGCATTTGTCCTTTCTCTGCTACATACCCAACCACTTCGTTCTTCTTAACTTTGCAATTCCCTCCCTCCTGTTACATTTCGTCCATTTGTTCAATTTCGGGCGTATTCCATGCAGCAGACAGATCTGCCTACAAGATTACATTTTTCTGGGGCTTGACTCAGCGTCGCTTGGTAATTAAGAACTGACGTTTCGAAGAGGCTTGCTGCCTTCATCTTCAGACATTCTTTTACACTGAACATGAAATCATCTGTGTAAGAATTGATGTTTTCACGGCGGTGACTATGAAGAACGTCTTCTGGGATTTGACACCGTGTAGATTTTGTGTGAACCGACGTTTCGGAGGAACGTCGGTTCACACAAGATCTACACGGGGCCACATCCCAGAAGACTTTAGTCTTCATGAAACTGTTTCCTCCGGAACGTTTGTATCTATCAAGGCCATAATCTTAACATTCAAGACAGTTAGAACCAAATGTCCAAAATACATAAATACAACCTGGTCCTACAATGTTAAAAGATAGCTATTACTAAGGTGAATGTGTTAGCTCAAGCGGTTAGTCGCTGGCTTCCCACCGCGGCGGCCTGGGTTCGATCCCGAGTCTGGTCAAGTGGGATTTGTGGTGGACAAAGAGGCGCTGGGGCAGGTTTTCTCCGAGTACTTCGGTTTCCCCTGCCAATCTTCATTCCACCAATTGCTCCACAATCACACTCACCTATCATCTGAGGCTGGTACAATAGGCCAGAAGTGGCCGCAGTACAAGGGACTTAGTCCCACTCCACTAGCAATAGAAAAAATGGTGAATGTGTACTCAGAAGCACAGAAATAACGTCCGTTTCCGTAAGCAGATTTATATATGGTTAAAAAATATGCTCTTCTGCACACGACATGCAGACATTATCTTCCAATAATACGGTGGCCTATTACAAGGTAAAGTTTTTCTTAATTAAGCACTACGCCATGAAGGCTTATCGGGGAGTGGATATATAGATCCATATTTTCTTGACCTCGGAACTAGCTGGAGGTGAGTGGTCAGCTTCACGTCTCAGCCGCTTTACCCCCGGGGAAAGAGCCCCAGGTACACATTGGATGGAGTCTGGATGAGCCCCAGAACTGGTCTGGACGACGTGAAGAAGTGAGAAATATTGCCCCCCACCCAGCGGGACTCAAAACTCCGACCTCTCGGTCATCCAGCCCGTATCCAGTCGCTATACCGACTGCGCTATCCGGTTTCCGGTGGCCTATTTGTACCTCAATCACTGAAAGCTGTTTTCAAATAAATGGAAGGTAGAGGAAGAAGCAGTTCCTTTTCTTGGCCTCCCCGTTCACCGGAGTAGATATAGGAGAGGGGGGTTTATATAGAGAGCAGTGTGTATTGCTAAGCAGTGGCACGGCTACAGCATTTAGCAGGAAGAGCATCGGGAACTGCAACCACAGTTACTCGTGACACTATGGAGAGCACGCGGAAACAGATGAATTACAGGTTAGATACAGGCCTATGCAGAGGTACAGTTACATATCGAAATTACACAGTAAACCTCAGTCTGTTTTGTCACTCTAGCTTACTGCTTCAGTAAATGAATTCAGTGGAAACACCAACATCATTTTATGGAAACCATGGACATACATGTTCATGTCAAGTACAGACAGTTGGAAGTTATTTCTGATTTTAGGCTTTCACGGAAATTCACTGCTGATATTGATTCTCCTCTTGAGTCTTTGCACGCTGTGGATATGGATAACATTGCTGACGTTTGGGAGGTAAACACTGCCTCTGTCTTCAAGGTGGAAGGACAATTTGACAAATTTCCTCTGCCACTGCCTCTATTAGCCCTGAACGGACATCAAGCCACACCTTTCCCTGTGGTTCTGTTGGACTCTCTTCATCCCTGAAGATGGAGGCAGCATGTATCTCCGAAACATTGACAGCGTTGCCCAAGTTCACATGGTGCGAAGACCGAAGAGCAGAATTAACATCAAGTTTAAATTTAATTAAGATTATTTCTTACAATCGTCCACATACATTTATCATAATAATGTGCTTTTTTTAATATAACAGACGCGTTTCGAATTGATCAGCCATCTTCAGTGCTACTTGATCGTAATTAGTAAATCACTGCCACTTTTACGATTCGCAGTATGTTATATCTCGTACCTCTGTTACGTTGTCATGTCAGCAATTTATAAACTGTGATCGAAGTGGGCGCACCAAGCCCAAATGCGTCTGTATATACTGCACAAGTGATGAGTGTAGACAGGCAGTTGTAGGAAACAATCGGGATGCTACGCAACAGATAAGAATTCAATTCTGACTGAAAGTTGTAGCTGGACAATAGCAGGCCGAATTCCTCCTGGCTTCTTTATACGGCCTCTGACGTAACGTGGAACTGGCCGCCAAATTTCCTGTCTCCCCAGGCATATGTAGGGATTGTTAGCCACCACATCCTCCTCCCGCATGCTCCTCCTGCAACCTCCTCCCGCGTCCTCCTTCCACATCCTCGTCAGCTTGTCATTTATAGCAGAACTTCTGTTCCTCTTTCGACTCCGCACAACCTGCACGTCACTAAATAAAGCAAAAAAAAAGAAGCATGTATCATGAATTACATTTACTCAAGGTACGCGGGTTCAAACCCGGCGGAGGTCGTGGAATTTTTAAGGACGGAAAAATTCAGGGAACTTTAAGCCGTGGGTCCCGTGTCGTAGCTTTAGGCACGTAAAAGAACCTCATGTCTCAAGGAGATCTCTGAGCCAAATTGTAAGGACATTTCCCGCCCAACAATAGTCTCTAACGCCTCTGGTAGATGGGGGAAGGATCTAGATATTGCTGAGCCATTAGAGGCCGAACTCGCTGGGTGAGTCGGGACTGATGGCAGGCACCAGTACCGGTAGGGTATANCTTAATTTTTGTCCTAAAAGGGTAAAGCTGTCCCTGTAACTGGCCTTGAAAGCCCATAGGATTGCGAATCGTCGAGGATCCCACATTTTATCTGGACGATCGGCTCACAGATGGCCGTAAGGTTGTCAGCCTTACGCGCCGGTAGTCCTTTTCCCCCAGGAATATTCCTGGTACTCAATTCTATTAGGGACTGAGTCGACCCCAGGGCCATAGTGCGACTGGAAGGATTAGGTAGATTGCAAAAAAAAAAAAAATGGGACTCGAACCTGCGACCTTCCGGCTTATAGCATAGTGCCTCAGCCAACTACACTACCGCGCGCAAAAAAAACCTCATCGGGACTCGAACCCGCGACCTTCCGGCTTTTAGCATAGTGCCTCAACCATATACGCTGCCGCGTGCCCCCTATAATCAGATTTAGACGTCTGAATATGTGAGCAATTTTGAACATCGGGAATTGCTTATGCTGGTGTCTTGTTTGACTTACATTTCGACCGCGAGGATGGAGGCGATGTGTTCCACATAAACATTGGACATTTTCGGAACTATAAGGCATCAGAAACAGGAAGACTGCTCATGATAGTTACTGCTGCGAGAACTTCAAATCGAAAGTAATTTCTTTGATTTTAATTTTTACATTTTTATATAGGAGTTGGCAAAGGTAAGGTAAAGTTGGCCGGTCACGGTAGCCGAGCGGTCTAAGGCATGTACTGTCTTCGCTCGCTTAGAAACCGGGATCATGGGTTCGAATCCCACTCAGGACATGGATGTTTAGTTTGTGTGTGTGCGTTTTTCTGTGTTTGTCTACAGGTAGAGGCCTTGCGACGAGCTGATCACCCGCCCAAGGAGTCCTACCGAATGTGTAAGAACTAGAAAAACCGAAGTGAACGGAGAAGTTCATGCAGGTAGGCCTAGGTCCACTGGGGCTGTAGTGCCAAGGGGGAAAAAGCCAAAGTTGTCCCTGTTCTTAACTAATTAAGCACTACATCATGAAGGCGCAAGGGGTAGTGGATGTATAGGAGCTGGGAATACAAAAACTCAGAACTGAATAATTTAGCGCACATTTTTAGTATTCTGGTTTCGGAGAAATTGACTTATGAGGGAGTCTTAATTGATGGCTTTGCCCCTGGAGTCTATTTACCACGTTACAGTCTTGTTATTGTCGCTGCTGCTATTTTTAATCTTCCAACGTCGAGAATCACTGCCGGATGAAATATGACCCAATTAGATGTAACCGGACTAGTTACAAATTGTTTTGCTTCGTCGAACATCCACTTACTCGTAAAATTACAGAAGTTATTATTGTTATGTACGTATGTAATTAATACAGCTGGTCACTTGATCTATCTTCTTTACATGCTACTTTAGTCAAGAACTTCCGAATATTTCATGGAACCCGAATGTTCAGTGCCGTGTTCTCAAGAGCCCTCCACTGGTTCGTATCCTGAGTCAGATGAATCCAGTCCATACCACCCTATCCGATCTCTGTAAGATCCAATTTAATATTATCCACCCACCTACGTCTTGGTCCGGGCCGCGCCATAGCTCAAGCGGTTAGTCGCTGGCTTCCCACCGCGGCGGCCCGGGATCGATCCCGGGTCTGGTCAAGTGGGATTTGTGGTGGACAAAGTGGCGCTGGGGCGGGTTTTCTCCAAATTTCGATTTCGCTTGCCAATTTTCATTCCACCAAATTTTCCATCATCATAATCTCCGGGGCAGGTACAATAGGCCAATCAGTGGCCGCCGTGCCGAGTGGACCCAGTTGGACTCCACCCCCCACTGAGCGAAGAGAAATATTCGGAGAATTATAGTTAGAAGTAACATTCGTGATGCTAATTTTATATCTGTTACTAACATAAATGAAGGCGGTACAAGGCTATAGACAAATATATAGACTACATATTATGGCCGCCTCTGTGATCTAGTGTTCAGAGTTCCTGGCTACACATCAAGAGGTCCCGGGTTCGATACCCGGCGCTACCAGGTTTTCTGAGAAGTAGTGGGTCTTGAACGGGGTCCACTTAAGAGGATAATTGACGAGCTATTTTAATGGTAAAATAGCGGCTCCCGTCTAGAAAACCAATATTAACGGCCGTTGGGATTCATTGCGCTGACCACGCGACACCCTCTATCCTCTAAAGTTCGCATTAACTTCGCCGGCAATCGGCGGTGGCTCGGTCGGTATAGTTCGCTTGCGAACTAAACGCCACGAGGTTTTTTCTTGAGTAATTTAAGAATTCATAAAGAGATGAAAAGATTTAATGTCGATATAAATATTTCTGATATCGATACAGAATTCCATATTGACTTACATCCTTGTTTCTAATGTTTAGCAGGTTTAGGGACCTTTACGGGATCAGCGAACTGTCTTTATGGCTAGCTAAAAGATGTTGGGCGCGTGCCGTTCAGACGGTACCTGGTTTATTTGTAAGATTTCAGATGTATTCTATTACAATACTGACGGGTTCGGACTGGAATCCAACAATACATTTCATGGGGTTTAGAATCAATTGACTCCTTCCAGTAGAACATCAAAGGAAGTTTGTGTGTCATCTGTTCCATACTGTTATTCATAGAATTCGCTTTAGTAACTTGGTTCAATGGGGCCCTAAACCAATTCTACCACTGTGCGGTCTTAGAAAGAGGGTGCGTTCAGTGGATAATAGAGACATTGCATCAGGAAGAACCAAGAAAAATGGAAGAGCAAGCGAGATAAAAGACAGTAAATAAAAAAGGATTAAAGCTTAAGAAAAAAGTGAAGTATGAGAAGACAGAGGAATCTATTTCTGTTTCCATTGGGCCCACGGGGAGTGCATAAGAAAGAAAGACTTAAAGGAATAGAAGATAAACTGTTCACTATTACTGCCTAATCACCAAGCAGCAGATGGCAAACAAATGAGTTTAGAATCTTCATGTAAACTGGGTCTCTTGTCACCACGGTATTGTGAGTCCTCAGGTAGCGACTTTAGCAGGCATATGTTGAAAGGAGCTGCGAATGTGTTAAATAAACAGCGATGAGTCGATAAGTAGTGGTCCTCCAACTTTGTAGTTCTGTGTCAGTTATTTGACCGCCTCTGTGGTCTAGTGCTCAGAGTTCCTGGCTACAGGTCCAGAGGTCCGGGTTCCATTCCCGGCGATACCAAATTTTCTGACAAGTAATGGGTCTGGAAGGGGGTCCACTCAGCCTCGTGAGGATAATTGAGGAGCTATTTCAAGGAAATACCGGTGTTATATGGGACGACGTGCAACACGAAGTGGTAGCTGGTCGATGCAGTGATGTCCCGTATAAGCAAATTTAGTTCTCTTGGAATCTGTCCAATGATTTACTTGGTGATTGCCGGTAGCTGTGTGTTTCACCGGAGTGCCAGGAAATTGCAGGTGAGGAACTGGATGTGGAGTGTAGCGAAGCCCAATCGAAGTGAGAAAATATTCAAAGTCCAGTCTGGTAGAAGACAGGATAAGTTTTTATTAAGCAAACCAACGTACAGTCGAACAGACCAGTTACAAAAAGTCCTTCTGACCCTGAGGAGAGGGTTTATATTCAAACTAAACTAGGCGTTGGCTCAAAGGAATGTGCTTTGTACTCCCAGTCCTTTGACCTGGTCATAATCCCAAAAATTAATAGCCTTTATCTTCCTCTCAATTAGTGAGTATTGCTCTCTAAAGCTATGTTTACACAGTGTTAGTGTGAGGACCAGAATGAAACAAATCCAAAGCCGTATTTACACTTTTAAACTGTCGAAGGGTTGTCAGTTTTATAGCTGCGTGTGGCTTTACTCTGTAACCATACCCAGTACTAAGAAAATATTCTGTGACATGTTTAAGAGTTCATGGTTAATGCACTGCAGTGACAGCGAGCAATAATATCAGAGTGCTCGCTGGCTTATGTATTTTGACAGCCTGAAAGAACAGAGGGCTTGGTTCCTATGACAGGATCGAACCCGGGCCGCCGCAGTGGGAAGCCAGCGACTAGCCGCTTGAGCTATGGCTCGAAGTACAACCAAAATTCAATGTGCTTCGCAAAATTATGGGCTCTAGTATCCTTGCCGATCACAGTGGCCGCGCGGTCTAAGGCATAAACCGTATTCGCCCCCTCGAACACAGAGATCGTGTGTTCGAATCCCACTCAAGGCATGGATGTCTGTGTGCGTTTACTATGTGTTTGTGTTGTTCTGTGTGTAGGTAGCGACTTTGCGACGCGCTGATCCCCCGTCCAAGGAGTCCTACCATCTGTATAAGAAACTGAAAAGGCAGCCAAGGTCCGCAAGGGCTGTAACTAGTATTCTGCTTAGCCCCAGTTCTCCCTCATACAGTCAGTTACAGTGCACAGTGAACCAATTCACTGTCTCTATATTGAATTTGAAGACTGTCTATGGCTGTTCCCTACTTGGTGCAATTATACAGTTTGTTCCGCTATGACGCGAGGATGTTACATGCAACGTATTGTTGTAGCATTTCCAGTATTTCACAATTTGTGAAACTGAAATAACAAGAGATTAGACACCATATCAGCACCAGAGGGTAAATGGCTTGTTGAGTAGCTGAGGAATAAACAGACTAATGGACAGACTGCAGCAACAGACCCCTCAGGCCCCCCTCGCTGATGTTGGTTCGAACCGACCCCCCCCCCTTCCTCCTTTCAAACTTCACTGGAGCCTCCCGCAGCGTTACGGCAAGTAAATAAAATATAAAAAAACAGGACCAACAAGGAATTAATCTTATATGTGCGCTCAGCACTGTCAGGCCATGGGCTAAGATGCTTCTTTGTTTTTTGTTGCTATATCTTCCTCTCTTGTGTATTTCTTTGTTTTTTAATAAAAGAATCTCCCAGTCGGGTGCTTATAGTTTATTCTCTTCCACAGCAGCCAATAGGGGACCTGTTTACTTAGTGGGCAGCCTATCACGTGACAGGTTAGAGGTTAGGTTAGGGATGGACACGGGCATTATACTTAGAGACATACTTGGCCCATAATATGTTTTGTTTCTGCTATGGAAAGTGAAAGTAGCAGAAGGCTAGAGGGTATTTTCGTACGGTAATAAAAATATTGGGAAGTTCTTGTATACACAAGCACGCTTGTTCTGATCAATTAAAGCTTGCCTCTTTCTACTAAACGTAGGACATTATTTTTACTTGTGATACTTATAGAGTATATAAAAATTACCTGTTTGTTTACTTGCTTATTTAACTGAGTGTTGGCTACGTCATGGGTTAATCAGCACCGAATTGTAAATTAGATTCACGATTTGTTTAAGTGGGAAGAACTATTTAGAGCATTTTGAAAATCATACGTAAGTAATGGAAATTAAATATGTGGCGACAAATCGTGGAAGAATTGATACGGTAAATAATACAGAATAGCCCAAAAGTCAGTTAACTGGTTAGTAAAATATACACTAAATAGTAAAGTAAAAGTAAGTAAAGCTATCCCTGTAACAGGCCGTGAAGGCCCGTAGGTTTGTGAGACGTTGAGGGTCCCACATTACCTAGACAATCGGCTCAAAGATGGCGGTAAGGTTGTCAGCCTTACGCGCCGGCCGCGCTTTACTCCCCAAGAAAATGATTTAATTAATTCCTGGTACTGATTTCTGTTAGAGGCTGAGTCGACCCGAGGGCCATAGTGCGGCCGGAAGGATTAGGTCAACTGAAAAAAATCCAATGACCTCATCGGGACTTGAACCCGCGACCTTCCGGCTTGTAGCATAGTGCCTCAACCAGTCACGCTACCGCGTGCCCTCCAAATATACACTAAATTACTTTAGAAATTTCTTTATTACTTGCTAAATTTACAAAATTTGTTGTAAATGTCCTCTACATACAAAGCAAAACTAACAACTCTGTGATACCTTTATCCAAACTGACTGGCAGGTTCAAATCTGAATATTCCCGTTAATACGAGGGAATATTTTAGGTTAAATTTTCTTTGGGTCACTCTGTACAGTGTTTCAGTATTCAAACAGTAGACAAAGAATATTCGAAACCCAGAAAGAGGAAATAGCCTGATATTATGGCTCATATTATATGGATATGTTGTACGTGTGGGGTATGTGAGAAATTCTTCCAAGATTTGAGTCGGATATTCGCAACTGAAGAGATCACTTACGAGAATTAGGTGAAGACTGTTAGTAGATAATATTAAAATATATTTAGAGGAATAAACGTTAAGGTGGGCAGTGGATTCAAGCGACTCTTGATACGGTCTAATAACAGGCTCTTTTAAATATGGCAATGAACTTTGAGGCTCTGAAAACAGTAGAACATTTCTTGACTATATGAACGACGACTNAACCACCAACAACATCAAGCTGGATAACCGGTGTCCGGGCCGAGATTCGAAATGAATACCTTCGAAATACAAATCCACAGCGATACCACTGCACCATTCTACTGGGTTTACTGCCATTTCTCCGTTTGCCACTCAGTAGGGCATATGTGAACTAGTGGTTGAACCAGATGTTCATGTGGAATATTTTAAAATGATATAGGAATAGTTGGTTGAGGCACTACACTACAAGCCAGAAGATCGCTGGTTTGAGTCCCGATGAGGTGGATTTTTTCTTCAATTTACCTAATAATTCCAGCCGCACTATGGCCTTGGGGTCTACTCTGCCTTTAACAGGGATGAGTACCAGGAATCTTCCTGGGTGTAAAGGGCGGCCGGCGCGTAAGACTGATAACCTCAGCGCCATCTGTGTGAAGATTGTTTAGGGGAAAATGTGGGAACCTCGACGTCTCACAACCCTATGGTCCTCCATGTCCTGTTACAAGGATAGCTTTACCTTTTACCTTTTTTGGGAATAAAAACAGGCCTTGCAACATATTGATCCCCCAACCCAGGACTACCAATACATTTATTGACGCGGCCCACACCTGCATGCTGTGCAACCCTGCGCTATGAAGTTTGGTCTATATGTTATGTATATAGCCTTTTTTTGTAGCTGTTCTTTACGTCTAGCGAGACTACCAATCACGAAAATCTAGTAATTAGACTGAAAGAAAACAAAGACGGAAGAAAGACAAAAAGAAAATATATGAGAAAGATGAATAGAAGATGAGATGGGTGCCGAGTAATTTTTCTTACTGCTTTATAATGGTGTGCGTTTTTCATTTAAGAAATTCCTAACATTTGCTTAGCATAAAAAGTATGTTATTATTGCAGAAGAGCACCAGACGTTCCTTCAAAGATACAGATAATTAATCCTTACTTCATTTCAGCAAGTGTACTCTTCTATGTACATAATACATTATGGTACCGGATATTTATGTGGCATGGTCCGTGTTCCACAATTAAGAGTACCGTATTTGGTAGCTATTTTTCTGGAAGTGTATGTTTAGATGCTTTCAGGAATTGTTCCTTAGCACGGATCCTACACAAATATCTCGGTCAGTTTACTGCTCACCAAGCGCCAGGATTCCGTGTGATTGATCACTGGTATGATGCACCCGTTCGCTGGTCACCTAAATACATTGAGCAGGCCTTTCTTCACAAACCGGTAATCGCTCAGCTGGTCAAAAGAATTGCCCACTTTTGTGAAACGTAAAGATGCATGTGGTTTACAACAGCCTGCCGCTAGTCCCTATCCTGAATTAGATAATTCCAGTCCGAGTGCTTCCGCCCTGTTTCTTTAAGACCAACATTTGAATAACCTTCCAAGTTCTCCCAACTACAATTCTTCATGCATTTTTCATTCTTTCCTTTAGAGCAGTTGATATAGCGACTAGCTACTGGCTGGACGACCGAGGGGTCGGAGTTCGAGTCCCGGTAGGGTCAAGAATTTTCACTTCTCCATGTCGTCTAGACCGGCTCTACGGTCCATCCAACACCCTATCCAATGGGTACAGGGGCTCTTTCCCCGGGGTAAAGCGGCAAGGGGCGTGAAGCTGACCACTCACCTCCAGCTAGTGCCGAGGTAAAGAAAACGTGGGTCTATATCCACTCCCCTATACGCCTTCATGGCGTAGTGGGTACTTAGTTAAGTACAGGGACAACTTTACCTTTTTACCTTACTATAAACATTACATTCTCCGTCAACCTGATTCTTTTAGATTTG
>NW_019739242.1:1569500-1570595 GCF_002891405.2 Cryptotermes secundus
ACGGTCAGCCCTTTCCTCTGGTTCCTAGGCCACCATTAGAACTTACGTTATTTGCTTCTTATCCCCCCCCCGGGGATATTCGACCTTGAAACTTGATCTGTCATTCTAATGAAAGAATATTGATTGATGGCATTTCAAAATAAAACTTCGAGAAAGATATTTCGATCTATAGAAACATAGTATTGCAGAAAAGTGCACAGTGAAGTTCACAATTTGTTCCCATTACCTAATATTATTGGGGAACGGGGTAGCGTAGTTGGCTTAGGCACTGTGCTATAAGCCGGAAGGTCGCGGGTTCGAGTCCCGATGAGGTGGATTTTTTTTCAATTTACTTAATCCTTCCAGCCGCACTATGGCCCTGGGGTCGACTCAGCCTGTAACAGAAATGAGTACCAGAAGTCTTCCTAGGGGGTAAAGGACGGTCGGCACGTAAGGCTGACAACCTAACCGCCATCTGTGAGCCGATTATCTAGAAAATGTGGGAGCCTCAACATCTCACAACCCTATGGGCCTCCACGACCTGTTACAGGGAGATATAGCTCAATTATTCTTGATCTCGGCACTAGATGGAGGTGACCGTTTTAACACCGAGGAAATAACCCCCGGTACCTATTGAATTGGTCCCAAAGCCGGTCTAGACGATATGGAGAAAAGAAAAACTTTTTGTCTCTGCTGGGAATCGAACCCTAGCCTTTCAGTCTATAGCCCGTCGCTATACCGATTGCGCTATTCCGTCTCCATGCCGGAGACCTTGGGGGGGAGAGGGATGGAATGAACAGGCTTGAGTGTTCATGCCATGAAGTGAAGTTGTAAAACGGAGCATTTCGCATTACGGCACGAGCATGTAGTGCAACAACAGCTATTTCATAGTGTGGTGCGTACGGTGTGATTGCCTTTGCAGCTGTAGATTAGCAAGAAGACCACCAAGTGCTGAAAAAATCATAACTAACGCACTTGGAACCTTGCCACCGTTGTTTTGATGTGGTACTCAAGGCAGTGTCGGCGGGGACGCGTAATGAAGTTCAAAGAGAGATTGCTGTCTAATTTAGAGCACAAAAGACAGGACCGTAGGTAGAAAAGGGAAATTTGTCACTT
>NW_019739242.1:1570637-1606822 GCF_002891405.2 Cryptotermes secundus
AAAGGATTTGAAAAACAGTTCTAACAACGTTAAAGCGATTTGGTGATGAAAAGGCTAACATTTGTGTTATAGCTGATTTTTGAATATGTGTGCTAAAGAAGGTCAGAGTTATTTGGTGGTAAAGGAACCCCTGAAATGAAACCCTTGATATACTGAAACGAAGCCTTTATTCAGTCAGTCCCCGTGCAAGTTTAATGTATTACTTAGGTTTCGTACTAGTGGCCGTTCATTAACGCGTCAAGTAGCATCGCGTAACCTACTGGACCAGAAAAATGAGGCGAGATTTTTTGTAGGACACAACTCCAACTTATGTAGAAGTCGTGACTTAAAATCCAGTTCCGAATTCTTTCAAAATATGGATTTATTGACTCCTTCCCTATTCGCTTTATTAGCCACATATCCTCTGCACATGAAAATTAATAGTAATGTATGCAAGATTTGAGGTTTTCACAGTCTGCTTGTACCGGTTCTCACGGTCTCTTCACTTGCGGATTTTCTTATTTTTTCCTTCTACCCTGAAGATGGAGGCGATACATTCCTCCGAAACGTCGGTTAACACCACATCTACACGGTGCCACATCCCAGAAGACTGCTTTGTTAATAGTAATGTAGTTTTAATAGTGTTCGCAGTCAAACAAATTCTTTTATAATGGAAAGCATCTCTAATTTGCTCTGTTTAAGAGGACTGATATTAGTAGTTTCATCGTAAAAGGCAAATTTATATACGCTGGATTAGAGTTTTTCACGGCGGTGACTATGAAGAGTACGGATTTCCGTGACGTGATGAAATATAGTCCAGTAAAAGTTAACTGTTTTGGAAGAGACTGTGGACCTGTCGTCTGACAGATTACTGATGAATGAAAAGTTAATCTACGTTTCGGAGGATGGTAATTCCTCCACTTTCAGGATCGGAGAATAAGACAGGCATGAAGTCATTAAACAAAGACAGCGATACGTCTGTGCACTTTTACCGGGTTTTTTTCAGATTTCAGATGTTTCTTTCTGTGTAGTTAAGCATTCACTTGGTGCATAGAAGCTTTTCTTTTCGACATCAGTGGGCGTCAAAATTTGATTTTAACAGATACAAAACTATTTTTCAAGAAAGTCGCACATGGTGTTAAAATTTCGGGGAGTAAAATAATGCACAGACACATTATCCTTCGGGTTTTTGCAGAAACTCCGACTGTACGATAGTCTCAAAGGAGGCTGAAAGAAAAGGACAGGGTGAGAGGGTCAGAGCATAAAAACCAACAAGAAACATTATGCTTGTATTGAAGATGAGTAGTTTGTGTTTTATGTAGCACGCTCCTACGTAGTTCAGGCAGCTCAGTGAAGAATATTAAGGGGGGGGGGTTATGCTTGTTTATATACCAAGTAAATCAAGGCAAATCGATTGGTATGCAATTGGGGGGGACCGCAAGTTTTGACCAAAGGGTGGGGGGACCTCGAGAACATGAAGACCAAAGGGAGGAAGAAGGAAAGAAGACACGCCATCTCTGCGCGCTGTGCAGCAGTAGTCTGGTTTCTGGCCTGGCAAGCAAGTTCTTGTACACACAGTCTGCCTAGCAGGCGGGCGACGGCAGACCTGGCTCTACCAGTCGAGGGACGGATGGTGAAGTGAGTGGTTGTGTGTGAACTGCGTAAATGTTGCGTGTGGACGCGGACTGTTGCGGTTCGCAGCAAATCCATAGAGCGTTTCTTCCTCGTAAACTTAGTAAAGGATACAAAAGTTCGTTATACGGATTCTTGTAATAGGTGAAATTTATCAGTAAATATATAATTTTAAACCTCACAATGTTATGAGTACACTTGGGAAGAATAGTGTTTGTACTTTGAACCGTGATATATTTTAGCATGTATTTCTGAGTAAACGGTTATGTTTCATACAGCAGATCTTCTTCATAACATTATGCGGAACATGTTTGAAATGTCTTTTATATACCGGTATGAGGTTTAAACTAAGCGTGACTAACATACAGGTAGTGGCCTAGAAGCAGAATGCTAGCTGGCGCAGAGCCGGCGCCGTCAGAAGTATTTCTCCAGTAGGAGTTCTGGATATTTGTCATGTGTAAGTAATATGCATCATTGTTAAGAGCAGGGTATGTGACTGGGTAGTAATACCTAATTACGATAATTGTTGGCGACGTAATAACGAAGGGACGATGGCCATCGTAATTATGTGATACGTACATTCTGTGAGTAATTCGTGGAAGATTAAGGACTTAAAATGTTGAAGTGGGGTTGGAGGCGAGTTGGTTTCCCACAGTGGATTTCGTTTCTCATCTGTTTTATTATCATCGAAACATGTGAAGTTCTACAAATAACTGCCACTACAACTCACGCATCAACATCCAAACCGGAGCTACGAAGAAGCAGAGGAGAGATTTGGAACACACACACTCGTTTACCAGGTATTTTGAAATTCAAATATATTCACCCCTCAGGACAGGGTGCTTTGTTGTTGATGTTTAATTGTCTCGGTTCAGGAATGTGACATTCATGGCACAGTTTCATCTGGAATGTTTACGTTACTGTTGAAAGACCCAGCACTAAGGCTCTCATTTCTTTCCCTGCGTTACTGCTCTGTGTTGTTTGATGAATAAAGCCGTATCACAGATCTGCGAGTGACAGCGATCAGTTCTGTTGTAGAACGCAGCTAGAAGTTCCAATGCGACGATCGTCAATGACCAGTTTGTTTCAAAGGAACCGTGGAGACTGTTGCAGTAGGGATTGTATGAATCAGCGTTTGCAGATGGAGTCGGAATTGACAGCCAACTTACTGTATTTCCTGAGTCATGTAGGAGAAATGTAATGTGGCCCAACTCCACATTCTGCTGAAAATAGCTTCTCATTACGTAGTAACCTCAACATTAACACTTTAAAGAACATTATTTACGGTGTGTATCGCCTACATTAACAATAAGAAAGTTTTGTTCACATAGTATATTTGTGGGTTTGGGCTTAAATCGATCACATTCAGTACCACCGTTACCTGTAACCTTCACACATAAAGATCAGGGTAGAGAAATATTCGAACGATGGATCGTGGGACTTACATTTTTCAGGAGCAATGGCCTCTTTCTGGGATAGAAATAATTCGACCAGTAAGACAAGAAGCAATGGGATGGACGACGGTTTTCCAGTTTCTCTTTCGCCGCCATGTTCTAACCAACCCTGGGATCAACCCAGCCCTCTTTTCAGTGGACATCGCTTACTGTTATTTCCGGTTAAATAAGCTTGAGCGTAAAGCTGACCACCGCCATTGAGTGCTTGGAGTTTTACCCCCACACCCTTGTACGTCTTAATGGCTTGTCAGGCAGCGATCGTTATTAGCTTTCGTAGGCGTAAGCGTATGTGCCATCGAAGGCGTGAGTTTTCATTTCCTTAAACTGGAACTAACACTGACGACGCGCGAACTTGTGAGGTGTAAGCGAAACCAGAGTCACTTAGGGTACAGAAGTGTTGCACTGTAATAGAGCTTGGAAAAATGCGCACCATTTTGATTGGACAGTATTTTTATAAAATGTAAAATAGCATTGTGGCAGTGATAAAATTTTCTTTCGCTTTTGGTCTGATAGTGATAGGCATGTGACATTATGTATGGAAGCAGATTATGAACATACCTATGTAGTACACATTATGTATGGACTGTCAGTAAGTCAGTAATTACAGACATGGCTTTGATACGAAACTTTGAGCTAATGCCCGACAAAGTTCAACTGATTTTGCAGAATATAATAATTTCTTCATAAAAGTAAAATAAAGTAACAGTAATATAGAACAATGGATATTGTCTGTTCGAGTTATATAGCCTCTTCACAGACCGCAGTCACTTTGTGGCCGTTGCGACGGACTGCATAGGGAACACAGCTTCCAACAGTTCTTCTATTGTTGCTTGCTTAAGCGTGGCTGCCGTCACGTGACGTTTACCAGCCAGTGCCTAGCAACGGTCGTCTCTCCTGATTATACTGTTCTGGCTTTCAACGTACATACCACAATATTTTATAGATTAGAATTTTATGTATGAGGATAGCAAGCTTTGTGAGTCTGCTCGGAGCTGCTTGTTTAAAAAAAAATTTATGTCAGGATGTGTGAAAAATAAGGGATGGTAACACGAGGAGATTGGTAAATGGACGGACGTCACCAATCGATTCTTTTAACGGTACATCACCACCGTAAGCAGAGTTGAGTGCACCAAACGGGACACTTGTTGGTCTGTGTTAGAGAGTAACCAGGCGAGCTGAGAGACACACGTGATACATAGTATTTTAAACACCTCTGCGTGTGGGAAACGTTTACAGAAATATTTCTGATTCACTGGTGCCATATGTGTGAAACAATTTATAACAAAAAACTTGTTAGTATTATCTTCAGTAAATTAATAGCAAGGACAATGAGATGAGGGGAAAAAAATGTACATTTGGAACACCGGTTACTCCAGTGGGGTACACATATAACAACTTCTTCAAAAATCTGCTGTGCTCATTGTGATCAAACACGAAAAGTGATACATAATTAATAATGTCACATGCAGGGTCTATAACTTAAAAAATAATGGATATTACTACTCCCATGTGGAAGAGGGGTCGAATACCTCCACCGCGACCCTGCGAGTTGTAGGAAGCGATGAAAAGGGAAGTCTCGAATCTGAGACAGTAAAATATGGTCGCGGTGGGACTCGGACCCAAGAATGACTGCGCTAGCGAGGGCCAGCACAGGCCCGTCCTCTCGTCACAGAGAGCGCTCTACATCAACAAACCCGCAGCTGACAGTAATAGAACTCTGGTCGTAATTCCCAGATGGGTGCTTTATTCCAAGACAGACTGGCCGACTCATTGTCAAGGATAGTAAGCTTTGTGAGTCTGCTCAGGACTGTTGGTTTAAAAACGTTTTTATATCAGGATATGTGATTGGTAACTGGACTTACGTCACCAGTCGATTCTTTTAACGGTACATCACCACCGTAAGCAGAGTTGAGTGCACCAAACGGGACACTTGTTGGTCTATGTTGAACACTTCTGCCCAGAAGTTTTTAGAGTAACCAGGCGTGCTGAGAGAAGTTCTCGCTTTTACATGGCGTTTCTTGTCCTACAGAGTTTTATGTTTCGCATTCGCAGCACTGGTCGCATCTCCTATAAAAGACAAGGTTTCCTTGTGCTTTTTAATTATCAGACCACGTAGACGTATGGAGGAATGCAGGTAAAACGCCACGTATTCGGTGGAAGGTTAAGGCGAATGGTTAGCTTTACACATTGGCCCCTTTACCTCCGTAGAAAAAGCTACCAGTACCCAAGAATGTTTTCTGCTTACGTCATTTTGACTTATATTTTTAATTCATATTATAATAATAGTAAATGTAGACTTTCTTTTTCCTTCGTACTACAGCCCCAGTGGCCCTAGGCCTACTTTCATGAACTTCTCGGTTCACTTCGGTTCTTCTAGATCTTACACATTCGGTAGGACTCCTTGGGCGGGTGATCAGCTCGTCGCAAGGCCTCTACCTGTACACAAACGCAGAAAAACGCACACACACAAACTAAACATCCATGCCCTGAGTGGGATTCGAACCCACGATCCCGGTTTCCAAGCGAGCGAAGACAGTACATGTCTTAGACCGCTCGGCTACCGTGACCGGCAAATGTAGACTTACCTATAATAATATTTAACCCAGTTATAACTGTATAAGACTGCTAACAATGGATCCATTGTGTAAGCAGTCCGGTGATGTATGTTGACAACATTTTTAATAGACGAAGAAAGCCTTATGATCATATATGGTCGAAACATATAACAAGTATGTTTAGTGAATACATACTGATTTGTTGACGTGGGGCGCCCTGACGAGAGGACAGGTCTGTCGATTACAATTGCTGCAGGTCCTCGCCAGCGCAGCCATTCTTGAGTCCGAGTCCCGCCGGACTAATTCAGAATCGAGACTCACCCAACCTGGAGAGCCAGGTCCCCGTATTTATATCCCCCAGGAACAAAATGGCCCAGTTATACCCCCGGGCACTGGGTTCCCTTTTTGTCGCCTCCTACGACTCGCAGAACTACGGTGCAGGTATTCGAACCCGCCTCCACTCAGGGACTCCGATCTCTAATTATGTCTCTGGCCCTCTCCTCACCCACTTAACTCGATCTCGACAAGTCGAAGACAAAGTTACTTTACGACTGTCGGTTTACTGCCAATCAGTTCTTCTTGGCCCCATCCCCTTTGAGGATTTTTGTTTTTTCAATGAACCCTTGCCGTCAAAGTCCTTATGTTATCCTTACATGAATTTCATTTGCAGCTGCAACAACTTCTTACACCAGTAAACGTCTTGTACGAATGTTTGTGATCATTTAAACACTACAATTTTTCTTCTGCTTGCTAAGTCAAGGGTCAGATCGTCACACAAAGCTTCCATTTTGTGTGTGGCTTTTCGCTGCTTTCGTACAATTTCAGATTTCTTTTGCTACCGCCTTGAATTCTGCAATATTCAAAACAGTTGTCACTTCCACCTTTATCTGAGCATGTAATTCTTATATTTTATTGTGTAACCGTGTAAAACATTTGCCCAATTTATCTCTTTCTCTAACCCTCCCCTCCACACACACACACACACACACACACACACACAACACTTTATTCTTTCGGCTATAACGACAAGTACCGTTGGCTCGCTCTGTCTAAGGTTTTAGTAAGATGACCCCTATCCTACCTTGCTCATAACGAACGCGACTGGCAATGACTTATCCGCAGTGGAAACCTGAACTCTGCATTTTTCAAACACGTTCTTTAAGAGTCTGCATTCCTCTGTGGTTTTTGTTTTCATTTTATTGCAGATAGAGATCAATTTAATTTCTTTCATCTTATCCATCTTGTGCTGAACTCGTGTGGCAGAAATGAGCACTAAAATTTCGTAACGTAAAGCAACATGTAACATAGGCCTAAAGTCTTCTCTACACAAACCTGTCTAAAAGAACGGCATAGATGGATGAATTATTCCTTCGTCGTATTTTTTTTAAACATTCAATTACAGAAATAAAATAATTTATAAGAAACGAAATAATATAAAACGATAAGAACCTCGTATTTAGTTTCGGGCTCTTCTTGCAGACGCAAGCGCTAAATCGTCCTATTTTGTCTGACATCCGCGTACATAATTTTTCACCGTATAATCACAATATCGGAAACGTTTCAGATAAAATTAACAGGTTGTAACTGAGCTGGTTGACGTAGCGGTATCGCTTGAATTCGGGAGGTGTTCGGTTCGTATCTATACCGAGACACAAACCGGATTTTTGCGGTTTTGCTGATTCACTCCAGGCAGATTTCGGGATATTACCTCGATTACGCCGCGACCGTTTTCTTCCAGATCTTTCTAGTTTATTCTTAAATCGTCTTATGATTCGATGTTATATAGTCTACATAGTGACTCTGAACTCCGTGGCCTGTAGTCCGCAAGCGAGCGACCGCCGCTTGGCGGCCAAGTTATTGCCAACTTTAGCGGATAGAGGGTGTCGCGTGGTCAGAGCAACGGATCCCCACCGCCGTTAATCTTGGTTTTCTAGACCTGAGCCGCTATTTCCTTGCAGTAGCTCCTCAGTTATCCTCACGAGGCTGAGTGGACCCCGTTCCAGACCCACCAATTCTTAGAAAATCTGATAGCGTCGGGAATCAAACCTGGGATCTCAGGATCTGTAGGCAAGAACTCCGACCACTAGACCACAGAGGCGGTCTTTAGATAGTGACGTCGAAAAATATCCCGCGAAAATAGGCAGTAATGCGATCCATATTTATGCAGTGCTATAGTTTCCTTTAAGAAAATCGATTTAAAAGAACGATAAAAACACGATTTCAGCTTGATACAAAATAAAGCGGACATGCAGATATGGTCGTACCATTATTGATATATTTTATACATTAATTCTGTTCAAAAAATATGTGTTTACCTACTGCTAGGCAACGATTCTGTAAACACATTCCCGCCACATGCGCACGCGACAATTGCAGTACATGTATTTCTAGGTAACGGACCAGTAAACACATCCTTAGCAATATAAGACAGTGTTTTCTGTGAGGTCCGTACCGAGGGGTTATGAAAGGGCACAGCTGAAGCTACGGAGCAGAGAACAGTAGTAGAGAAGTGAAGAGTCGAATCTTTGGAATTGGAAGCTGCAGAATAGTGGCAAGAAAGGAATTAGACTGTGACAAGAAGACTTCATATGTGATTTGAAGTGACTGTGAGACCGATAAATCCGTAGCCAGGATACGGGTCATGAAGGCTGAGAATCCTAGTGCGTGAGCAACGGTGACTGGAAAGTGTGTAGAATAGCGATAGCGTCTTATTGCCTGTAATCCCGAACTCTGACTGTATAAGGTGCAACAAATCCAATTATCCAATCTAAAACCCGCCTTGTAAGTCACCCCTGCGTGTGACAATAAATACTGGATCTGTGAGGAGATTCTCTGGTGGGTTCTGGAACTGTTGTTGCAGTTTCAGCGATAGCGAAGAAAAAAGGATTAGTGGCAAAGCTACCAAAGTTGGGTGGGGTAACATTTTGGTAGCGTTCGAGGGCATTGTCCAGAAACTGTACCCAGCTTCATGAAGAGTGTAATTTTCTATGAGGTTGATCATGTGTTGGTGAGAATGTGCAAATTCCAGAGAGAATCTTCAAAGAGAATGAGACAGTTGCAGACTGTGTCAGAGGCCTTGGAATGTGGGCTCTTTAAGGCTGCTGTTCAGTAGGGTGCTACAAAAGTTCATACCCTCTCGTACTTTGTGTTCACTGATGAGGGACCGGAAATACAATGCTCTACACCCAGAAGATACTGGAACTATAACAGGAGAGGAAGCAGATGCTGCAAAAACTGTTCTAAAAAAAATGAAATACTTCAGTGGTTTGTAATTATAGTTCCCTTTCTGATGGGATTCTGAGAAACCTTCATGGAACTTTTCCTTGTCTTTCAGAAAACATATCCGACTGTCCCCCTGGAAAACTGGCTTCTCTCCTTTGAAAAGGGGCTTTCCCCTGAAAAACATCCTTGCGGCGCCCATGCCTTCAATAGCTGTTTCAGATCCGTTTTTTTTGTGGTTCGGCTAAAGTGTGTTCATATAATATGACGCATTTTAAGTTACGCCTGCTGAAACCCTGCAGCCCCGCTCTTTATATTATTAAATAAGAAATTTAAATAACCAAGGTTTGAACAGAAAATGACCTCTTTTGTGGTCTAGTGGTCAGAGTTCCTGCCTACAGACCCAGAGGTCCCGGCTTCGATTCCCGGCGCTACCAGATTTTATGAGAAGTAGTGGGTCTGGAACAGGATCCACTCAGCCTCGTGAGGATAATCGAAGAGCTATCCATAGTCTTGTCTCTATCTAAATACCGTCCTTCTTAATTTACAAAACACAACGTTTCGGAGATTGGATTCGGTCTTGGTCTTCAGGTAAAACCTACTCAGTTGTACCCAGTCGATAGATCTAGTTCCTAACCCCGGACGGAGACAGAATCCAGTCTCCGAAACGTTGTGTTTTGGAAAATAAACAGGACGATTTTTAGATACAGACAAGACGATGGATAATGTCCAAAAACATAATATGTGTACCAATGTACCATCGTCACAAACCTTTAGATCTTATTTACTAATTCTGCATATTTGTAAGACAGTTCTTAAAGTCTTATCTTCTTTGTTATTACGACAGCCACACAAACTGCAATCGTTTCATTCGTTAGAAGGCTTCAGAAGTTCGACTTCGTGTATTTCACGGTTCTCGACAAGACAATGAAAAGCTTGATAATCGGGGCAAATACGTAACAGCAAAAATGTATCTTACAAAAAGAGGGAATGTGTCTTTTTCAATTATTGCATGAACTAGTAGCTCCGAATGCTAACATAGACAAAACCTGCAGTAACGGGTGTCAACCGACATTTGAGTCCTAGCCAATGGTCCATCATGTAGCCTAGGACAGTTCTGAGAAAAATCTGGTGACGTGATAGTGGCGAGTGTTGAGGACTACACTTCTGCCACCTTTTACGTCCCAGTAAAAATATCCAGTAGGCGTGCCCCAGAAGCGTTCGGGACCTCTTGCCTATGAAAGAAATCCCTAAAGCTTCTGTCGGGAATCAAGTTGCTGTCATCAAGTCCGAAGCCAACTCACCAGGCAACTAATACGCAAGAATAATCCTTGGTGAACATGAATCAGATTATTCGGATAAGTGACAGCTTATTTGGAAGGACTTATTACTGACATGCTTTTCCTGTATGCGTCCAGCTCTTGTGAGGTTAAAAACCTCTGAAGTAATGGCTTCTGTGGGCGGTGTCCCCGGAAGGAGCCGCCCACTCGCGTTTGTTGTGTGTGAAGTCTGTGTCATGGCTAGCGAATTTTATTGTTTCACAAGCAGTGGTTGAAATTTCCACAAACAAGTGGCAAGATTGACACGAAATGAGATGTAGATGCTGTGAAATACTACAGAACTTCAATACTCTTGTTTCAAGTGAGTTATCCCTGCTTAATTAACCGTAAATATGAAGGCAACAGGTTCATCCGAAACGTTAGTAACCAGCAACCAACCCACATGACCACAATCTAAATGTATATTCAAATCTGCTTGTAAGATCCTCTGTGAGGATCTGCCACGTGAGTTGATTCTTCAGAGTCTCATAAAATTCAAATTAGCTGGACAGCGTATCCAAGAACGTAAAATATACAAAACCATAACTTTACTTGCTATTTTATATGTGCGTGAAGCTGGGCCTTTCTCATTAAGGGAGCTTTCCGGGAAAAGTAATTTAACATAAGACTGAGAAGTGCCATGTTAGATGGGTCCCTTGCCACCACAGAATGTCGCGTCCTCAGGAACGAAGGAAACCACTGGGAAGACTAAGGCGTAGGTGGATGGACAATATTAAAATGGATCCCAGAGAGATAGGATGGATTGGATTGATCTGGCTCAGGATAGGGACCGCTGGAGGGCTCTTGTGAACACGGTAATGAACGTTCGGTTTCCATAAAATGCTGGGAAGTTCTTGAATAGCTGCACAACTGGCAGCTTCTCAAGAAGGGCTCAGCTTCATGAGTAAGTGAGTGAGTAAAGACTGAGGAAGTTACAGGTGGTTGGAGAAAATTGTTTAATGAGGAGTTCCGTAATTTATACTTTTTGCCAAATATTATTACGATGAAAAGATGAAGGATGATGAGATGGGTAGGGCACGTAACACGCATGGAGAGTTGAGCAATGCATGCATTATCCTCGGGGGAAAGATCCCCTGCATAGGAGGCTGAGTGGGCCCCAGGACCGGCCTGGACGATGTGGAGAGGAGAAAAGTCTTTCCTCTACCGGGACACGAACTCTGACCCCTGTCGCTATACCCACTGCGCTGCCCTGACTCAGCTTCAGTGCATTACACGTCGAAACCCGATCAACACGTTAGTCACAGGCCGCGAAACCTAAGAACAATAATTCATGCTCATTATTTGCATGAAACAAACGATTAATGGGGAGGTACCTGTATGTCTTCATCAGCGCGATATGTCGCAGAAGCAGTTAACGGATTGTATGGACACTTTCTCTGTTGTAGGCTATAGGTTAGAGCCCATGAGAGGACAGTTGTGAATGGTGGCTTAGGGAGAATGAGGGAGGATTTTACTTGGTCTGCTGGCTGAAATTGTACTTTGTTTTAACGCCAGTGAAGTGCAGGGTAGTGGGCACGTGACGTGTAGTGAAGCTTTCCTCGTATAAGTTATAGCAGTGATAGTTATGGTTGAGGTCGTCTGGGTTGTGGCATCGTATAGTCCTTTAGGTGGGTACCAGGCTTTTTGGAGGAACATGATACCTCCATCTTCATGGCCAAATTGTGTAAGGTGAGGAATTCTTACCCGTATAACCCAACCAAGGGACGAGGAGCTCAATAACTTGTACTCTTTTCCAAGTATAATTAGAATGATCAAGTCAGGGAGGGTGAGATTGGTAGGCCCTGTAGCACGAACGAGGGAGAAGAATGCATATATTGGTGGGAAAGCCAGAAGCAAAGAGACCACTAGGAAGACCAAGACGTAGGTGGGTGGATAATATTAAGATGGATGTTAGAGAGATAGGGTGGGATGGTACGGACTGGATCGATCTGGCTCAGGATAGGGACAGGTGGAGGACCCTTGTGGATACGGTAATGAAGCTTCGGGTTCCATAAAATGCTGGGAAGTTCTTGAGTACCTGTACAATTGGCGGTTTCTCAAAAAGAGCTCAGCTCCATGAGTGAGTGATAACCCAACCAAGGGAGCCAACATAACAAGATAAATCTGTACTGAAATCAGGAAGTTGTATTTAAAAGCACGAGATAAAAATTAATTATAGACTTCCTGTAGTAAAATCTTTCCATACTCGGTATATGTATAAGAGCAATGGGTGCTTGGCGATCGTTAGATTTTCGCAGTGCAAGACAATGCTTCTGGAACAAGAAGCGTTGTTAAGAGCAGGCAAATAACAAAGAGACCGAGAATAGGAACATATCATGTTAAGTGCTTTCTGTTAAGTTTCCGGTTGGACCCACCATTTGACTCTGTTCTGAATCAATTTGATCTACTTCGCCACAACCTGTCTAGTTTAATACTACCGTGCCCATTATTGTGCTAGTCTTCAAGCTGGACCCTTCAAAGAGATTTCGTCACCGATAATTCTACGTGTGACCCCTGTAATTCTGCCACGCTATCAACCCTGTGAGAACAGCATACGTCACAGAAGTTATCATCACGCAATTTCCTACATTTCCGATTTATCCCAACTTTTTTTGCCCCTACATCAGGGGTCGGGGTAGCTCATTCAGTATAGCAACTGGCTACTGGCTGGACGACCCAGAAGTCGTAGTCGAGTCCCGGTATAGGCGAGAGTTTTTCTTCTCCACATCGTCCAAACCCGGTTCTTGGGTCGATCCAGTGGGCACCGAGGGCTCATCCTCCGGAGGTAAAGCGGCCGTGGCGTGAAGTTTACCTCCAACTAGCACAGATGTTAAGAATACGTTGATCTATACATACTCTCCTTGCATACGCCTTCATGGCGTAGTGCTTAAGCACAGGGACAGGTGTGCTTTGAGTATATACCATCGTTTCGCATGTGCATAGCCTGTAATACATGTGTGAAAGAAGCGTCTAGTTTTATTTCCCTCAGAAGTGAGGAACCCTGCCCCTTTGCCCGTGCCATATGTGCAGTTCCGTACCGACTCGCCTTTGTGGAATGCGGCACGAAATGATGAACCCGAGAAGGGGACAGAAACCAAAGGTAAAGGTAAAACTGACTTAATTACACACCACGCCACGAAGAAGTGCAGAGGATTAGAGGTATTGCTTCAAACATTTTTAACATCGGCATTAGTTGGAAGTGAGTGGTCACCTACAGCCCCAGCCGCTTTACTCCCTGCGGAAGAACTTCCGGTACTCGTTGGATAGAAGGCTGAATGGGCCTTAGAGCCGGTCTAGACGCGGTGGAGAAGAGAAACATCATTTGCACCTGCCACGAATCGAACCTAGTGCTTAATTAAGCACAACAGCATGAAGACTGATCTAACGATAGAAGTATAGCTCCACGCATCCTTAACGTTGACTGACGTGAGTGGTTAGCTTTCCGCCCTGGCCGCTTAACCCGCTGGGAAAGAACACCTGGTACTCATTAGATAGAAGTCTGGGTAGGCCTCAGAGGCACTCTGGACGCAGTGGAGAACAGATAAATCTCTGGCCCTGCCAGGAACCTAACCCAGATTTGCCCATCGTTCTGACTGTAGTATTGTTACTACATTGAATAAGCCGTCGCGGCTAGAATAAATGGAAGATCGAACGCCTTGCCCGTGCGAACGGTGAACCTTACCTACTAATCGTTGTTAATAAGAAGATAATACGCGTTCAGAAAATTTCTCATGTTTTTCAGACGTTGGTTGAACATAGAGCACAAGGACTTCACGCTGCTCCTTTCGCTCGTGCTCCTGCGTGTCACCCGCAAAGAATTCGTGTGTCTAGTGTAACAGAAACATGCATTGCCTTGTGCAACAAATGGTCCCTGGAGTTACGTATAGAATAATTTGTTATAGTTTAGCATAAACATAACATAAAAAAAAGTAAAGCTATCCCTGTACCAGGCCGTGAAGGCCCATAGGGTTGTGAGACGTTGAGGGTCCCACATTATCTAGACAATCGGCTCAAAGATGGCGGTAAGGTTGTCAGACTTACGCGCCGTCAGCGCTTTACTCCCCAGGAAAATTTTTAAATTAATTCATTTCTGTTAGAGGCTGAGTAAACCCCAGGTCCTAGTGTGGCTGGAAGGATTAGGTCAATTGAAAAAAATGCAATAAACATAACATGGAGATAAATAATTTCGACACTGATTGCTGCTGCTAATTGTTAAGCTTTTTATGATACCACGTTGTGATGCCAATGTAAGGGAAGCATTACTTTCAGTTTAGACTCATTCGGCATCCATCTTTGTTTCTATCACTCCTCCCCTTAACTCTGTTCTGTAATAATTAAACAATTATAATCCACTGCTGACTAGTCTTTAAGAAAGAATTCAAGCAAAATGCCCACAGCATTGGTTTGATAAAATTAGAGAGCCTTCAGAGGCTTCAGGGGCTTTTCTGAAACCTTCCTTCGAGAAGAATAAGGATCCTCCTTTTGCTAGCTCCCTCGTCATTAGCGGGCCTCCACGATGTTGCCGCATGCTCCCCGGTAGTGTAACAGTGGCCTAACGTCTTATGTTTTGTTTGATTTGCTAAGTGTAACAAACGCACAGCGGCGGTAAGACAGAAGTGAATTAATGGGAAGGAAAGGAAGGTAGGAAGAAAAAGCGAGGGAGGGTAAGAGAGAGAGAATGACAAGCGGATGTGAGAAAATATGTAAACGGGAAAGTAAATAGCAATAAGTAATGGTAAAAGTAAAGTTATCCCTGTGCTTAGATAATTAAGTACTGTTCCATGAAGACGTATGGGGAAGTGGATGTATACATTCACGCATTCTTGACCTCGGCACTAGTTGGAGGTGAGAAGTTAGCTCCACGCTCCAGTCGCTTTATCCCCGAGGAGAGAGCTCCTGGTACCCATTGGATAGGAGGCTGTGTAGGCCCCAGAACCAGTCTGGACGACGTGGATATGAGAACAATTTTGGGCCTACCGCGACTCAAACTTCGACTCCTTGGCCCCCCCCCCCAATCTGTAGCGCTGCGCAGTCCCGACCTTTGTAATAGATAACAGAAAGAATATGATACGTTTCAGATCTGCGTTTCCCCAGTTTTACATATTGTGATGTTCTCAACCCCTACTGTGTTCTGAAGCGAATTCCAATCCATTTGTCCTATATCTTACTTTGTCGAGTTTTTTTTTCTTATCATTTTTATCATTTTACAGACGGTAGGACTCCTTGGAAGAGTGGTCAGCTCGTCGTAAGGCCCCTGCCTAAACACAGGGCAACACACACACAATAAATATACCAAACATCCATTCCTTATGTGGGATTCGAACCCACGATCCCGGTTTCCGAGCTAGCGAAGACAGTACACATGCCTCAGACCGCTCGGCTACCGTAACCGGCGAATTCCATACAGAATAATCATAATTGAGAATCTGATAGTTGTTCACTTAGTCGAGAAATTCACCACCTTTTATGAAACCCAAAGGTTGATTACCATGCACGTAGGAACACTTCTGGAATAAAATAACCCAGTCCGCATCCACATGTCCGATCTGTCCATTTCCCGTAATGTAGATCGCACGAAAGAATTCATCCACGTCCGAATTACTGCTTAATATTTCATAATAAAAACTCCGCGGCTTTAGTCCGCAAGCGAACTATACTGACCGAGCGACCGCCGCTTGTCGGCGAAGTTAGTGCCAACTTTAGCGGATAGAGGGTGTCGCGTGGTCAGCGCAACGAATTCCCACGGCCGTTAATTTCGGTTTTTTAGAACGGTGCCGCTACTTTTCCATTCAAGTATCTTCTCAGTTATCCTCACGAAGCTGAGTGGATCCTGTTCCAAACCCACTACCTCTCAGAAAATCTGGTAGCGCCGGGAATCGAACCAGGGATCTTTGGATCTGACCACTATACCACAGAGGCGGAATAATATGCTAGATTAATTGAGGTGAGGACTTATTACACCTTTCCTCCCTCACCCCATCCCAACTTTGTCGGCTGTGTGCAGCTGCTTCGAATCAGAATTCTGTAAACTTGGCTTCATTCAAAAAGCGGCACCCCGCATAGTAGCGCCGCCTGGAACAGGTCTGTTTCAGGCGGCGCAACGGTACACATGGCATTGCACACAACATGCATAGCAACAAGAACAGAAATTAGGAGCTGTAGACGCCATACATTGCTTCACAACTTACGGCTAGTTGGAAGCCGACATCATAACAATTAGGTTCATCAAAGTCGTGTATGGCAGTGAGTTTTGTAATGGCGACAAGCGTCTTAAACTAGAGTTAGTAGTAGAGGGACCTTTTTTTTTAGTTCGGCTGTAGTTGCATACTGTATTAAATAAAAGCCTTTCCATGTGTTTATTGATTGATTTTTTTGCTATACATCATTATATGCCAAGTCACGATTTAGAATGAGCTTCGCTGTATGCCAGTCTGTGTACTAACATTTCTCCTATCCCGCATAATGTAGGGGCAGGGAGTGGGGAGAAAATGTACCTTCCCTGCACAGGTAATTATGTTTAGTGCCCACTTGTCCTTTGAGTACCTGAAGTTTAGGCTTCAAAATGTGACCTAATGAGACATTATGAAAGAATGTTGTATGAATCAAGGCCGATCACAGTGGCCGCGCGGTCTCAGCCATGAAATGTCTTCGCGCGCTCGAAAACTTGGATCGTGGCTTCGAATCTCACTCAAGGCATGCATGTCTGCGTGCGTTTATTATGTGTTTGTGTTGTGCTGTGTGTAGGTAACGGCCTTGCGACTGGCTGATCCCCCGTCTAAGGAGTCCTACCGACGGAAAAAGCGGCCAGGGTCCAACAAGGACTGTAGAGCCATTGATAGATAGAAATCAGGAACACACGTAATACAAATGAATTGTAAGACATTTTTTAGAATTATAACCAAAATGTAGCGCCCTTCTGGGGATCCAGGCTCAATTTGAGACAGGGGCCGTCCTACACGATTACCCGCATACACCTCCAGCGCACCTAAAACCAACCATCCACACGACAGAGGCATTCACACCTTCATTATCAATAACTTATATTTTGAAGGTCTTGTTAGTTCGTTTCATGTTACAAAAGTCGCAACAACTTTACAGTCCATTGTTAAGCATGTTTTCGTTACAGCAAGAGGCGCCGAGGACCTGTAAACATTGGTATTAAAAATTGATAAATATGAAATAGATACAAGAAGATCTGGGAAGAAGTGATCGCCTACTTTCCTTTGATACGACACGGACCACATGGAAAACGAAGTTTCCAACAATTCTTCGTTGCAGCGGGAACGTGTTCACAACCAATTGCCAAGCAACGATAGGAGGATACACAGACCCACAGACTCTCGTTTGATATGACACGGACTGTATATAAAACGACGCCACCAACGATTCGTCTATTGTTGAGTGTATTCGTTTGCTAGGGGAACTGTCTAAGGACCCACTGTCTAGCAACGGTACTCGGGGATATACATACAGACATAAAGACTGACGAGAAGGACTGATTTATGAAGTGCGCCGTTGATACGGGCTCAGGTACCGTGATGTACATATAAATTTTCATGAATGAATAGTGGTTTAGGCATTCAAAAGTTGATAGGGGGTATACACAGATATACAGACAGCAAGATGATTTCATAAGCATACGTTTTATTTCTTTTTTTCAAAATAATGTAGGTTAATGAAAATAGGGCGAAAATAAATAAATATTTAATTTAAATTCGGGCTACCTGAACACAGAAGCCCCCCTCCCCCCGACTGAACGTGAAATGGAACTTCTGTGTATTTTTTTGAATGCTTGATTGCGATTTGGCACCCCCAATTTGTCTTGATGTACTTTTATTGCGGGCACAGGTAGGCCCCTCTGCATACTGTCAACAGAGTTAGTTAATAGTGAATATAAGTTGTGTTCCTCGTCACATGTTATTAGGATAATAAACTGAAGTGGGGTGGGGGGAGGGGGATGAGATAAGCGGTATATGTAGCACGCATGCAATAAATGAGCAATCCACACAGGATTTTAGTTGTCAAGCCGGAAGAGAAGAAACACCTAGTGACCTGGTGGTTAATGTGAAAATAGTATTGAAATGGATCTTCGTAAAATAAGTTAGGAGGATTTGGACTGGATTCAACCGCTTCAGGATGGGAACTAGTGGTGGACTCTTAAGAGCTGGGAGAATAGTGGCTAGCTGAACGACTGTTAAGGCGCGTCCACATTACTCGTGCTCATGCTCGCCAGGCTTGTGCTCGTCGGGAGACTCGTCTGTCTTTTACTTGTGCTCGAAAATCTTCGTCCACACTACTTCAGTTGCTCGCCAGGCTTCGGCGCGTAAGGATCCGTATATTTACTCGTAAGGTGTATAGGCTGTAGTCGTATTTTAATTTATTGGCTATAGTTTTTAAATTAAAAATTTGCTTGTCTCGTGTCTTGTCATATCGTCCACATTACTCGCGAGCATAGCGAGTCAAACGAGCTCGTTTATTTTTGTAATGATCCTGTTTAGAAAGCTTATATGGTTTAATTGTAGCCTCACGGCTGAAGTAGAAGCTACACTGAAATTGTAAGCTACAAAACGAAACTTTCTTGATGAATGTTAATGTAGGTCTTTAGTAACTTATCTCCACTGAGCAGAGTCAAGCAAATAGTCACTCGGCTGCTCAAAATTCGTGTTTTTTTTCAGAACCTGAAATTTGATTACCGTATTCACAAGACTGGCACTGAACCGTATCAACAGTCATATGAATCCAATTCGCATTATCCCATTCTGTTATGCAGGGCCTGATGCATATGGCGTTTTATTTTTTTTTCTTAACTCCCACAGATGGTTTATGGTGTGTTTGGTTTATATATCCTGCCTAGTGTTTGTTATGGTGTCAGGAGATACACACTAGCTCTATCGACTGGGCCCGACTGAGTGGGAATTTTACCTGAGGATAGAGGCAGAGTCCATCTCCGGAACGCTGAATAGAAGTAAGACGATGACTAGTGTCCAGAAAGTCCACAGTTTATTAATAAGCCATCGTCACGAACATTTAGATCTTACGTAGGATTGTTGTAGTTGTTACTCAGTTTGAAAACAGTTACCATCTGCTCTTCTAGAACGCTGGCGATTATTATATGAAAAACAGTCTGTCAGCTGGAGAAGGGAACATGTCTTCGGTTCAGCCACAAGGCATGTTTGTACGATCTCCGAATTAGCCAGCTGAATTATTTTGTTTTTATTCTGTATGCGCTCTATTATTTGGAGTGAAGAACACAAATGCCATGTGTTTTAAAGCGAATTTTTCAGTAATTTACATAGTTCAGCTAGGATTAGGCTTGTACTAAAATATAGGAGGTTGTGATACACTGAGTGTGTAGATGGGACCAAAACAATGATTGCATACAGAAATTTCGTTTGGAAGTTGTTAGAAAATCGATAAGGAGATGGGAGAATAATTAAGACGGACGTTTGGGAAATATGTTGTGGGGTGGGAGATGAATGGAATTAGCTGAGGATTGTATCCATTGGTAGGATCTGTTAAGTTTGAATCGTTGAATTCTGCTACCACAGTGTTAGTTGATGTGAAAGGCGAGATATGGCTTAGTCCAGTTTTCCACCCAATCTGGTGGAAGTTAATAGCAAGACAGTGGAGTGGAGTCGGACCTACTCCAACCCTCCCTTAGGCCGAATTCCCTTAAAATAACAGCGGTATGCTTGTTAACCGAGCCCCAGACTTTCCAAAAAGTTTATCCACAAAGGGAAATGGGGAGGGAGAAGACTCAGCGTGCACACACTTGGGATCAATCAACGTGTTAATAGTACACCGGACCTACAGAACGCAACGGTCGCTTAGGTAACATTCATAAGATTCCTGTTTTGTATTCGGGAGGTTCCAGTTTAAATCTCGGTCAGCTGCACTGACAGTTCTGTCGCGATTTTCCTCAGTTCCTCTATGCAAATTCCGGGATAATAACTCACTTTAGGCCGCTGCCGTTTCTTTGTACGGCTCTTTGCAATTCATTATTCACTAATCACCTTATTGGCACGGTGTGCTTGGATGTTACGCCTTGTGTTCTCTTAGGTGCCAAAGGATCGGAGGAGCTTTCTGTCTCCTATCCTACCCAGGAAATGGAGACAGGAGGTTCGTCCGAACCCCCTGGCTTCACGTTCCAAAACACTGTTAATTTTAATATTAACTGCCGTGAGAATCTCAGATCTGAATTGTCCTACCATTCGTAGCTGTATAGGTCGAGCTACTGACAGCGTCATTAAATAAAACATATATATGTAAACATTCCATACCGTGTACGTGATGTCGTAGTCGGTATAGCGACTGCTTACGGGCTGGACGACTGAGGGGTCGGAGTTCGAGTTCGGTATGGTCAAGAATTTTCTCTTCTCCACGTCGTCCAGACCGGCTCTGGGATCCACCCAGCCTCCTATCCAATGGGTACCGGGGTTTCTTTCCCAGGGGGTAACACGACCGGGGCGTAAAGTTGACCACAAACCTTCAGCTAGTGCCGAGGTCAATAAAATGTGGACCGATATATGCACTTCCCCATACGCCTTCATAGCGTAGTGCTTAATTAGTTAACCATAGGGACAACTTTACCTTTTACCGTGTATGTTGGGAAATACTAGCAGGTAGATTACGCTGATTGAAATTGTCATGGGGTTCATTCAGTAGACAGATGTAACTGACTCGGGCTTGCTTCACATAACGAATTCTGTAGTATCAGTGTTGAAGTTTCGTGAAGTTCCTAGGTGTGTTAGCAGAGTGTGGGCTGTTTTGCAACGAAGGCGCTGTAGGTCAGGTTCAGGCTGAACGGAAGGGAGTTCATCCAGTGTGCATTCTCTTCTTCTTCCCTTCAAGACGTTCCTGAGTGGGTGGAGGAATTTCCTCTGAAGACACCCAGCATTCATTTGCTCTCTCCCCCTCTCTTGAGACGGTTCCTTAACAGGCGAAGGTATATTTTTGTGGAACACGCCTTCTCTCTTAGGTTTTACTGCTGGAATTGTAATGACTGATCTGAGAGCGATGTAGGCTAGTTCATAATGTCTCGTGGTTACCATCATGTAGGGCGTATAGTACGGTCTTTGTTAAGCTGGTGGATGCCCAGTCGCAGCATAGCTATGCTTTCTCGCATTTGGTAAGATAAAGCTATCCCTGTAAGAGACCGTGGAGACCCATAGGGTTGTGAGACGTTGAGGCCCCCACATTTTCTGTACAGTCGGCTCACAGATGGCGGCAAGGTTGTCAGCTTTACGCACCTGCCGCCCTTTACACCCCAGGAAGATACCTGGTCCTCATTTCTATTGGAGGATGGGTCGACCCCAGGGCCGTAGTGCTGCTGGAAGGATTAGATCAATTGAAAATTCCAGTGACCTCATTAGAATGGTTACATTCTATAGCTGACCACTCGCCTGTAACTAGCGCAGAAGTCAAGAATAACTGGATCCATACATCTACTCCCCCATACGTCTTCTTGGCTTGCTTAATTAGATAAGCACAGAAATAACTTTACCTTTCTTACTTCGAAATTCTTCAGTGTATATGATGAGGCTTGCAAAACAACACACACACACAAAAAAGAACAAACTCCGTGGTTTTAGTTTGCAAGCGAATTATACCGACCGAGAGACCGCCGCTTGTCGGCGAAGTTAGTACCAACTTTTTAGTGGATAGAGGGTGTCGCGTGGTCAGCGCAACGGATCCCCACGACCGTTAATTTCGATTTTCTAGACCGGAGCCGCTATTTCCTTGAGGCTGACCACGCTTCGGAGTGGCGTATTAGCACGCCTTTCCTACACGCTTGTAAGTTATTTTGCAATGTAAACACTGGAATGTGTGAAACATATTAAACGTCTGGGGTCGAGTTTTCACGTGATAATTTTAGTCGCTGTACAAAGATGGAACGGCTGTTACATATGTGCAGTGCTGTTGCTGAAGTGATGAGAGAAGCGATTGGTGTATCAAGAACACTGTCGGATGAACTTTTATCTAACAACTCACAAGATTATAAACAAATGTTGCGAATCACACCAGAAAATTTATTGTATTGCATTGTATTATTCTCCGATATCTTAAGCAACAGTTTTCCCGAGATTTCGGCAACGTTCCCGCACGGGGTGCACCACAGAACTGACACTCACGCCGGGTTCAGGCGAAAAAATCAAACGCGGTTTGATTATTTGGCACGCCTGGCTGAAAGAAGCGTGGAGACTGGCAGGCGTGCGTTCACGCCTACGCATTCACGGCTGTTTTGTTTACACGAGCCGTGACCACGGCCGAACTACTTTCACGCCTGTTATTAGACGTGGCACCACGCTAATGTAAACACCGCTTACAGGCTTTTATCCGATACCGGGGTGCAACTAGCCTTCTATCCACTGAGTAACGGGAGTTCCACCCCTGGAGATAAAGCGGCCGGAGAATGAATCCGATCCTTAAAAATATTCTGCCATCAACAATAAAACTATCCCTCTAAGAGGCCGTGATGGTCCATAAGGTTGTGAGACGTCGAGACTCCCACAATTTCTGCTAGACATTCGGCTCACAGATGGCTGTAAGTTTGTCAGCCTTACCTTTTTTTTACCTGCCATCAACAATACAAACATTGCAGTCCCACTAAAATCTGAAGTTGGAAAAACGCTAGACATAATATTATAAACAATAGAACATACTGTCACGTGTTATTGACTAGACATGGGGTTTGGATTAATAATTGGATATACTGAACACTTATAACTCGTAACTACAGGTAGCTATAACATTTTCACAGATCTACACGTTTTACAAATCACTGTACTGCAGCACATAAATTCGTCTAGCTTTATCAGCCTTTGCCAGGTAACGGCTCCCAGCAATGTAGATTTCTCAGCTTCAGTACTCATGTCCCTACTAGCTGGCGACTGTCTCGCTACTCCTCATGACCCCATCTATCTCATGACGGCGACTCCTTCGAAGACTCTTGCTGCGTAGCTTCGGCACGGACCTCATAGCAAATACCGCTCCCAACAATTCGTATACTGTTGTCGCCGTACCCACGTAGCGGACTAAGTACTGAGGATATTTGAGAGCAATGCAATGAAGAAGGCCTTAGAGGAAGAGAATAACAGAAAGATGGAGACAGGTAGATATGTAATGAGTGGCTGTTCATTAAATATTTTACAAAACAAGAGGTAAAAAGAGTTGTATGATCCAATCTATTTTATACAACAGACGGGATGACAGAATTTATTTTTACATTTAAAACAACGTAAGTAGAGTGGACCAAATAGCCCGGGATCTTTCATTTCCTCTTGGTGTCTTCGGTTGAGGACAAGATAACTTTGATACTAAATCAAATTATATTCAGAAATTTAAATAACTTGTTTTATTCAAGGCTGAATAAGGACAGATTAACTTTGAGGAATGCTTACTCATTTCAGGATCTTTTAGATAATATATAGTATTACCGGGCTGGACGTCAAGGGTGATGTGATGGGCTTGGCTTGTAGAACGTATGGGAAATGAGGAATACATATACAATTTTGGACGGAAAGCAATGTAACAGACGGCTTGGAAGACTTAGGCTTAGATGAGGAATAAAATCAAAATAAGGTGGGAACTGGATTCATTTGGTTCCCAGTATGGTCTAGTGGCAAGTTCTTATGAACACAGTAATTAGTCTTCGGTTGCACTAGAATGCTGTAAATTACTTAACTCATTGAGCAATAGTTGGCTTCTCTGGAAGCTCCGTGGAGTTGGTTAGTTTTAGTCACATGTAAGATAGGGGCTGCAGGTTTCTTCGAAACGTCGGTAAGCACCTTGAAAACCGTTTGTTACAGCTGTATGGGGTGCGAAATGTCCACAAACCGCCTTTACAGGATCAGCTGTCGCCATTTCCTCTGTGGAGACATCTGCTTGTCAGCTTCGAGACGTGGTGTCTGAGACGCTAACCTGTAAATTGTCGCCACTTGTGTGACACCCCATCAGTTGGATAGAAATGTTGTTGCTTATACAGGTCTACTGAGTAGACCTATGCTGGAGTGACCAGCCAACCACCAAACAAGCCCCCCCCCTCCCCGAGAGTTTAAATGCAGAATGACAGCATGTCGCTGGCTGAGGAATCTGCTATCCGACAAGTTACTCAAGAGTATATCGATTGCCTATTGCTATATCAAGTCTGTGAAATGTATAGAATAAATATGGAAAAACCTCTAATCTAGACTCCGTTAAATCTGGTTTCGCATAATTTGTTTCTATGTTCTTTTCTGTTGTAACGCCGTGTAGTTCGGAAACAACCAGAAACTTGTAAGATTTGAGGCTTTCACGGCGGTGACTATGAAGAAAGCAGTCTTCTGGGATTTGGCACCGTGTATATGTGGTGTTAACCGACGTTTCGGAGGAACGTATCGCCCCCATCTTCAGGGTAGAAGAAAAAGTATAAGAAATCTGCAAGCGACAACACCATGAGAAACGGTAAAGCAGACAGTCTGCCAAATCCCAGAAGACTGCTTTCTTCAACCAGAAACTTCGAAGGTAAATCGCTTCCATCATCAGTATGGAAGATTAAGCCAAGCAAAAGCCAAGAGTCGTAGGCAGGCTTTCATAGATCGGACAGTAGCGACCAACGAAGAATAGGCGGCATGTGTTTGCTTCGGAGACCGGGAGGGTGGAAAGTTGTAGGGGGTTGGACTCTACGTAGCAGAGAATGGAGGGATGGCAGTGGATTCTTTTACTCTCCCCCCTCCCCCCCGAAAATGCCGTTACACGAGATCCTGTACATAACATATATATATATTCCCCCCCCCCTTGGCACTACAGCCCCATTGGGCCTAGGCCTACCTCCATGAACTTCTCCATTCACTTCGATTTTTCTAGATCTTACACATTCGGTAGGACTCTTTGGTCGGGTGATCAGCTGTACACAAACACAGAAAAACGCGCACACACAAACTAAACATGAATACCCTGAGTGGGATTCGAACCCACGATTCCGGTTTTCAAGCGAGCGAAGACAGTACATGCCTTAGACCGCTCGGCTACCGTGACCGGCACAGTTATTCTAGAAGAAAATAATTTGTGACCTGTTGTAAAGCACATTAATTTGTAAGTTTGTGAATTCATTCACTACAAATCACGAATGATCAAACCAAACTGCACTGCACTTAGTCTGGATAACAAGATACAGACAGACCCGAGACCCCCGCAATATATCTTTACGGACGAGTTCATTTTAAAGAACCCGAAATATGTTGGTGTACATCAGCCACGAACATTTGGCCATGCTCTGCCCCGCGGTCGCTTTCACGCAGTTAATTGCTGACGTTCTGAAATAATTACTTTTCATGGCCTGAAAGTGATTTTAAATGTGAATAATAGAATCTAATGACCGCCTCTGTGGTCTAGTGGTCAGAGTTCCTGTGTACAGATTCAGAGGTCTCGGGTTCGATTCCCGGCACTACCACATTTTCTTAGAAGTAGTGGGTCTGGAACGGGTTCCACTCAGCCTCGTGAGGATAAGTGGGGGACTATTTCAAGGAAATAGAGGCTCCAGTATAGAAAACCGAGATTAATGGTTGGGGATCCATTGCGCTGACCACGTGACACACTCTATCCGCAAAACGTTGGCACTAACTTCGCCGACAAGCGGTGGTCGCTCGGTCGGTATAGTTCGCTTGCGGACTTCAGGACACGGATTTTTTTGTTTGTTTATAATAGTGTCTGTTAAAAAGGAGAGCGAAAAGGAAATGTTTCACGTGTAACACACTGATCCCCATCTTTTGCTTATTCTAGAATATCTTCTGAACGTGCAGAAATCGTTGAACGTGACTCAAAATGGCGGACACTCTTTAGGATTAAAGTATGCTACCTTGAATAATATAATTACTTATTCCTTGGCTTCATGTATGAGAGATGCCCGTTCTTAGTTGCTTTCCTAAATTATCCATTCGGTTCTTGTCATTTGGCTTCTTAACCTAAGGTGCGTTCTCCGAGACGAGGTTGTTAGACTCAGGATCCAAAATGTGGACAACCTTTCCATCTGGCTGCCATCATTAGACCTGTGTGATATGGTTGACCCTGTTACAAGCAAATCCCTTCCGGACTACTGTATTTAAGATCGCAAAATTTGTAATTATGATACATTAGTAAGTAAGTAAAAAGTAAAGCCATCCTTGTACCAGGCCGTGAAGGCCCATAGGGTTGTGAGACGTTGAGGGTCCAACATTATCTAGACAAGCGGCTCAAAGATTTGTCAGCCTTACGCGCCGGCCCCGCTTTACTCCCCAGGAAAATTATTTTTAATTAATTCCTGGTACTCATTTCTGTTAGAGTCGACCCCAGGGCCATAGTGCTGCTGGAAGGATTAGGTCAATTGAAAAAAAAAGTGACCTCATCGGGTCTTGAACCCCCGACCTTCCGGCTTGTAGCATAGCTCCTCCACAAACTACGTACAAATATTATGTTTTTGGATATTATTCATCGTCTTGTCTTTGTCTAAACACCGTCTGTTTATTTTTCAAAATACAACGTTTCGCAGACTGGATTCTGTCTGCGTCTTCAGGTAAAACCTATTCAGCTGGGACTAGCTCTATCGATAGGGCCCAACTGTGTAGGTTGTAGTTTTGCAATAGTAAATTTTTACCGTAAAGATCTCAGAATTCTTGGTGTGCGAGGATGGAAAACAAAGGCGCTAGACTGGAACCTATGGTGGAGGCCAAGACCCACACAGGATTTTAGCGTCAGTAAAGAAGACAGGCCTAACAGGATAAGCAGCAAGCTCAGTGATGTATGCCAAATCTCAAATAACAGATTTTGAAAATGTCCGCTGCTTTTTGCTTGTTCGCTACATCTTACCTTCGTCATGCTGTCCGTCTGTCTGCAGTAGAACGAATTTTGACGAAATTCAGTGTTGGAGACTTAAATTAAAACTTGTCGACTCCTTCCTGCTTTAATTAGAATCGAAACCTGTGAGCGTTTCTGTTCACTTCTAGTGCGTAAATTGGCTAAATTTTTATCCAGCAAAGGTTTCGGAGAAAAATTAAGATAAAATTTATTTCCAATGCTGCTCTTACCCTTCTGGCTGTACCTGCGCAGGAAAAACACAATACAGACAAACCTAGACATTCCTTGAACGGGGTCCGAGCCCATGCTACTTACTACATATATCTGAACGGTTGAAGACAGTTCTTACCTTGAAACACATGGTCACTGTGAGCAGCTTCAAGATTTATTCTGGAACTCAAATCTGTTGAAGGCGATTTATTTCTGGGTTTGCAAATGAATATACCCTTTCCACCACTTTTTTTTAATATATCAAATACGCTCTGTATTTTGAAGCTGAGTTGACATATATTGAGACTGTGGTTTTCAAGGCGCTGAGAATTCTGATTTTGATCTTCTGGGTAGACAATAAGGTACATAAAATGTATACATTTGTATGCAGGCTACACAGCAAGATTCTGTATTTAAAACAAAGTAGACATCGTATCAACAAAATAGTAAAACAAAAATAAAAACAACTGTTAATACTACAGTGTCTACTTTGTTTTAAATACAGAATCTTGTTGTGTAGACTGCATACTTTTGTATACATTTTATGTACCTTATTCTGGGTAGACATTCTTTCCTAAATATGGAGGCGTTAGTAACTATCTACAAGGCTAAACGGTATCAAACCGCAAAAGACCGTAACTTACTTCCTTTTGTTATTATCTACAGTGTTCTTAAAGCGCAATATTAATCCATGAATGCCCGACGTAGTGGATAAGGAGTGGAACAATTACAGATCCGTTTCTCTTTGAAGATCTGACACTAAATTATGTTACTACCAGGCTGTGTGTGGTTACAGTATAGGAAGACCAGCCGGCTTGAAAGCTCAGGGTCTGCATTCATCCGAGAGGTAGAATTGTTGAGCTTAACCAGATCCTCCCTCCACAAACACCCCTGCAGTGACCCAACAATGACAGTTTGGGTTTCACTACCCAGGAGCTTCCACTGACTGTGTACGATTTCATTATAATGAAGAAACTACTGCTGCAGTTGTTGCAGCTGCTCTTGGAAGGAGATGGGTGTGGGCTTTCGGTATCGCTTGCTTAACACAACCCTCATTGTAGATCAGAACTCCGTTTTTTTCCTCCCTATTTGTGTGTGTGTGTGTATATATATAAAAGTTGTCGCCGTGCTTAACTAATTAAGCACTATGCCATAAGGGCGTATGGGGGAGTGGGTATATAGATCCACATTTTCTTGACCTCGGAACTAGTTCGAGGTGAGTGGTCAACTTCACGCCCGTGCCGCGTTACCCCCGGGAAAGAGCCCCCCGGTACCCATTGGATATGAGGTTGGGTGGGCCCCAGAGCCAGCCTGGACGACGTGGAGAAGAGAAAATTCTTGACCCTACCGGGACTCGGAACTCCGACCCCTCGATCGTCCATACCGCAGCCATTCGCTATCCAGGGTCCTTGTGTACACACCCACACCCACGCACGCACACTGTATGTAGGCCTGATTACGGTTGTACCTTTTGTCTCGCATATTCGTAAGAACCAAATTCTCTGATCGGACAGTTGGCAGTGCGCTTCTTATTACTGGAGTCCCAGGTTCCAATTCACGGCCCGGAGACCAGTTTTCGTGACTTGGGTTTACTCAGCCCGCCAACAGAAACTTTGATAGTGTCATAGAATAGGTGCTTGCTTCTCATTCCAGATCCTTTCCAATTCATAATTGACATCTTCCCAGCATTCGACGGTAGGCCTACATAAACTGTGTAGCCGGAAAAGCGTCCTTAAAGAAAGCAAGATTCAACTTTCTTCTCGATTGATTTCCCGCTGCTACCGTCAGATGAAGTATGAATTGAACGTTCATGTATGGCTTATTTGAGGTTACTGCCAGGAGCTGAGACTCATCGTGGAGTTGTAAAATGATCAGTGAATAATGAGTTTGAGAAGGATTGGGAGGAAGTGGTCATGGCCTGATTAAGGTACCATCACAGCAGTTACCTGGAGGAACTGAAGGAAATCACGAAATACCGGCAGTCGCCATAAGTGGGCCGACATTTAAGCTGGCACCTCCGAATGCAAAGCATATTTGTTACTCACACGGCTGTTACTTTGGGCAACATATTTCAACATGTTTCTGTAGATGGGCAGATAATACTAAAACGGATCCTAAAGTTGGCTGGAGTGGGGAGAGTGTAGATTGCATTCATCTGCCTCAAGAGAGAGGCTAGTGGTGGGATGACTTCGCGTCCTCACAATAGCGTGTCACTACTCTCTGTTACCTTGGACGCTGTGTAGCAAGGTAGAAATTCGCTGATGTTTAGGAGGAACATACTGCCACCTTCCTCAGGGCTGAAGACCATGTCAAGTAAATGAACCAGCAAGAATCAGGCTGCGAATAAACTGCCCTGGGCATGGAGGCGGCGACGCATGTCCCTGAAATACTGATTTACTTCTACCGAACTACAGGCGTTATATCTCAAAATATAGCGCTCTTCACGAAGTACACATGTATATTTAGTTACATCACAACCGTGGGATACATTTTTCGCTACATACCATCAGCAAAGCCTTTGGAAAGAGATGGGCTTTAAACTGAATCGAGATTTCGTAAAAAGTTCTTCATGTCTTCCTTCTGCACTAAAAAAGGTATTTAACCGCTCTTCAGTGATGTTTGAACAAACAAACCGCCACGTGGTATCACAAGATTTAGAGAAGCAAAGCTTAAAAAAAGAGAAATGTATAAGAAATTCTTTTCATCTCACAAGACTTATTCAGGCATTGTTAACACCATTCTACATGCTAATTATCGTCAGATTTACTCTTTGTGTTCACTAAAAGGAGGTAAATGGATGACTGCGTGGGTGCCAGAGAACCTCGTAATTCCATATGATCCCCTTATTCGTAGACTGTATCAAAATATCGTAAATCAAGTGAGCACCGGACACGAGTCTCAGATGAAAAGAAGCAGCGTGTGTGATTCATGTACATGTTTACATTCTATTCCAGGGTTATCCTTGGAGATCTGTCGCTGCAGTTGAAAGGAATTACGTTATGTATAGCCTAATGGATAATCGGGTTCCATAAAATGTTGGGAATGTCTTAAGTTTCTGAGCATCTATTGTCTCAAGAAGGACTCAGTTTCTTGAGGTTGGTTAGTAACGTAGACTTATCCTTCGTTGAAGGAGTCCTGCCCCAAGTCCAAGAGCGTCATAGTTTCGTAATTTATGCTGAACCGAAGAGGCCAAAGGGCTTGAACATTGATAACAGCAGAATAAGGAATAGGAGATTCATTTAAGAAGCTGGGTGAACGAACGAGACAAGAGATAAGCGGAGAAGTGATTCACGAAAGGTTTGCGACAGTGGTAGATTCATTACACTGTAATCATGTTAGACAAAGCCCCATTGTCAGAGGCAGGTGTTGAACATTTTTTGAAAATCTGGTAGCCCGACAAATTTTTTGGGGGCCCTCAGAGGGAAGAAAGTGGCTGTTGTGCAGTATATCATAAACACGTAGCCGATATAAGATTTGGGTAGAAAGAGACCTAGAAAATAAAATTGAAGAAAGATCAGTTGCCACGCTTATTAATTGTGTTTTTGAAGTAGGACTACATTTGATATTGACTTACACGACATTTCTGGAGTTGGCCAATCTCCAGTCATAGGTGATTGGTCGTCACTGTACTGACAGCTTTTTGAGTTAAGCTGAGTGCGACTCTTGAAGATGACGTTCTGTAGTATTAGTGTCGATCACAATCGTCGCTATTGATGCGTGTAAGTACCAGATATTAATAGGATGATCAAATCAAGGATGGTGGGAAGTGTGAGGCATGTGGCACGAATGGAATACACGTGTAAAAAAGACTCCTTGGTTTTAGCTCTCAAGCGAACTATACCGATCGAGCGACCGCCACTTGTCGGCAAAGTTAGTGCCAACTTTAGCGGATAGAAGGTGTTGCGTGGTCAGCGCAATGGATCCCCATGACCGTTAATTTCGGTTTTCTAGGCCGGAGCCGCTATTTCAAGGAAATAGCTCCCCAGTTATCCTCACGAGTCTGAGTGGACCCCGTTTCAGACCCACTACTTCTCGGAAACTCTGGTAGTGCCGGGAATAGAACCCGGAACTCTGACCACTAGACCACAGAGGCTGTCGTAAGACGTGTATACAAAATTTTAAATGTTAAAAAACGAAAACAGGAAGACAGCTTGGGAGACCAAGGTGTATTTTGTAGTATAATTTGAAAACTGACAAAAGAATTCGTGTCAGGGTGTGGACTGGATTCTTTTGGATCATGATAGGGTCCAGTGGCGGGCTTCATAAATGGCGTGGAGTTTCTTATTAGTCGAAGGACTATCATCTTAAGAATGAGTCTGCTGAATGGAGCTAGCTCTTATAGTGAATGATCATGTCTGCTTGTTGCACTGCAGAGGCTTTGTTGCACAAACAGTGCAAACATATTTCTAGACAGCTGTCAGGACAGAGCATTTTTCAGAACATTTGCTGTCATATTTGAAGAGTTGTATGATGTTGATGTACTTTACAACTTGAACTCATTAACCTTGTTACTATTATAAGTGTTATCCAAAAAACAGATATTCTAATCTGTGGCTGAAGGCAGCTGATTGTATAGGCACTAATATAAGAGGAGCGTTCCTTATATAATGCCTCCTATTTTTTTTATGAAAACTACAACAGATACAGAAAGCATAATAACGCAATTAAATGGAGCAAGATTTCAGCTACTTACAGTTATTTTCCACATAATCACCACCATTCGTTATGCACTTTTGCCAGCGATGAACAAGAGCCTGTATGCAGCGTCCGTAAAAGTCTGCGCCAGCAGAGGCTAGCCATTTTCTTACAGCTGCAATGACAGCATCGTTGTCTGGAAAATGTTGCCCGCGTAGTCCATCTTTCTTAGGCCCAAAGAGATGGAAGTCTGAAGGTGCTAATTCGGGGCTGTAAGGTGGATGTGGTAGGATAGTCCAGCCAAACTTTGCATTGTGCGCGGTGGCCGCCAAACTGGTATGGGGTCTAGCGTTGTCGTGTTGCAAGCGAAAGGTTGTCTGCTTCTCTCGCCTGACTCGGGAAATGCGGGCTTTCAGCTTAGTCAGCGTCGTCTTGTAGCGTTCAGAATTGACAGTCTTACCAGGATCCAGAAAATCCAACAAAATCACACCCCGCCTATCCCAAAAGACCGTGCACATCACTTCCCCTGCCGATGGCTATGTCTTGAACTTCTTTTTTCTTAGGGAATCCGGATATCGCCACTCCATGGACTGTCTTTTGGATTCCGGCTCGTAGTGGTGACACCACGTCTCATCTCCGGTGACGATGCTGTCCAGAAACTTGTCACCTTCAGCCTCAAACTGGTGCAACAGGTCCTGACAGACTTCCATTCGATGAGTTTTGTGGTCCTGTGTAAGCATCCGCGGGACCCACCTGGCACAAACTTTGCGATAATCCAGCTTCCCCAGCATGGTTTCCAATGCATTACAGACGGTATTAAGCCGTGCACACAGTTCCCTGGTCGTTATCTGCCAATCTGTACGGATGAGGCGCTGTTCATTGTGAGGAGTGGCAGCTGAGCAGGGACGCCCAGGCCGTGGATTGTCGTGCACTTCACTTTCGCCACTGTTGAGACGCACTACCCACCGCCTCCCTGTGCTGACATCCACTGTATCGTCTCCGTACACCTTTAGCAAGCGTCGATGGATGTCAGTGGGTGCAATTTTTTCGGCAATGAGAAATTCGATAACATCTCTGTTTCGTACGCACTTCTATGTCAGACGCCATTTTGGTAAACTGCTCTGCTGTCGCTAACTGTCGCACGACAACGAAACTAACAGTACATTGGCGGGAAGGTTCAACCTTTACTGCAACACCACCAACATCCAGCTCAAACGTTACATATTAACACAGAAAAATAGGAGGCATTATATACCGAATGCCCTTCGTATATGAACAATTGATAAAACAGAACTGACTTACGGATGAAAATATTTAATTCTGCTAAACATAGCAAACATCACATCTAATTTAAAATTTGATATCCCATTTCCAGTGGTCACAGCATAAATTTACAAATAGCATTTGATACAGCAGGCAGATTATCAATGAATTTCATATAAATATCATGACACTGGAAGCAACCATAACTTTGTGGTGGGAGTAACACTAAGAACAATTAATGTAGATTCATGAAGTGTTAAAGTATATTAATTTGTTAACTTTTTGTAGACTGCAAAACAACATACAAGTAGTGGCTGTATGACATATTGGCCAGTGTTTAGCTGTGATATATACTGAACCATTTTAGTTAGGCATGCAAATATTTTTGGAGATAGATCACAAATATACAAAAGTATAATGTATGAACATTTTTTTTTTAATATTGACTGTAAGAAATATAAACATGACAACAGTGAAAAACTTCTAGATATTATTAAGCAAATTTAACATAAGAGGAATTTGTGAAGTGGAAACTGCTCAGAAGTGGATCATTAAATTGGATAATTATTGATTTATTTGACTGTACCATAATACACATTCAAGAATTTGAAGGGAAGTTGGCATCACAAGGTTTGCCTTGAACTTTTTTTATTTACAAAATTTCTAAACTGAATTTTAAACAAAATATTCTGTTTTTTGAACACACATTTTTAATAAGTTTTAAAAATTCAATTCAGCCTTTTCACCCCCCTGTGCCCCTAGCAAAAATCACATATACTAAGCCTAATTATGTTATTCTTTATTCTCTGTAATTTCAGCTGTTGATTATAGCATCATAAAATAACACAATAAATCAGATCTTTATGTGATATTCAGACAAACAGCATTTTAGCGATATACCCTTATAAACAAAATCGTTTTGCATTCCTGGTCTACACAGAAAGTTGTCTGGCAATATTCACATTAGTTTGTATCAGTTCACTAAACACCTACTTCAGAAAAAGCTTAATTCAAAGTTCTAGGCCTAATACTCATATTATATAACCGAGAGGGTTCAACTGTAATTATTATATGATAATGCATAACAAATATGCCCTAAGCTGTGTATGGTCCATATCCTGCCTCCAGCCCCTCCCATATCTGCACAGCCAGTCAGCACCTGTATGGCCATTTATTTGAGTTTTATCTCAGGATTTTGCTCGTTTTTATGATTTTTCAACACTTGCAACACATTATGTGTTCATTATGAGAGATACATCTGTACGGCTGTAGTATATATTTCTCTTCCTTTACAATTATTCATGGTATTGACAATGGGGCAGGTTTGCTCCAAGCCCCTCAGTTTCCCCTGCTAATTTTAATTCCATCAAATGCTCCATACTCATCTATCATCTGGGGCTGGCACAGTAGGTCACTTAGTGGACAATGCAGTTGGAGGATTCAGTCACAGCCCATTCCACAAAGAAAGTAAAAAAGAAACACACACATATGTGTGTGCGCGTGTGTGCATGTGCATGGCTTAATATGAAAATAATTTTGTTTAATGAATGCTCTCTCAGGAATTTATTCCTTCAATTAAACAAGGAATTTGTATCTGTGGAATGAAGTTTTGTATTTGTGTTCTCTTCATGTTTCTGAAGTCTGATGGATACAGGCCAGGAAGACATCGCCATGATATGACTTGTTTATAAAATGAACATTCCATATTGTAAGAGTCTATTCCAACTGTTCAGGTATAGAAGGTGGTAATCCTATCTATTGTAAATATAAGCTGAGTAATTATGGCTGCACTGTTTTCTTCACAGGTGATATAAGGTGCTTCTGCAACCTGCCACCGTGTGTTTCTACCGGATACATGTGCAAGTCAGAAGGTGGAGGGTGTTTCTCTGATCTTGAGGATTATTCAGATGTGTATAAAGCAAGGCATGGATGCCTTGAGATGTTAGATGGGTAAGAATAGCAGTTTTTACTTATTTAGTATGTACATGAAATCTCCGAACACAAAATTTTAATGGAAAGGATTTATTTTATAATTTGATGCACATTTACATATTTACTCAAGCACTGTAGATTTTAAAAACAAAATTAGTGCTTTTACATATTTGCTTCTGAACACTTTACCAAGACTTAATACTGTTGCTAATGGTGTTGCATAGTGTCCCTACATTAGATGGCTGGGAAATCCAGTAAAATTCCCAGAGGGCAGTTTTAAACTGAAAGTCAAAATATACTCTGCACTGAGATGTGTAACATTCTGCCCCTTACAAGTTCACTGGTATGCATTAGTTGCTTGTTGGTGTGCATATTAGCAGATCACATCTGATTAAAAAAAAACATTGGCTGCATTCAAAATTGGTTCTAGATGATTTAGAACGTAATGTCTTTTGCCATTCTCAAGTAGTTCATGTGTGGATTTCCAAGAAGGAAGAATTTACAACAAAAGAATGATAAATTATTTTTAAGTGCCTTTGTATTTATTAGATCTTGCGGTCAAAGGTGGAGGGTTTCTTTCCATTTTTTATTAAATGCTGTATGTATATTGCAGAGTTCGTCAAGATCAGTGTCATCAGCCAGGTTCTAGTCGCAGTCTGTCCCAGATGCTGTGGTGCTGCCACAAAGACATGTGCAATCACATTGACAGTCCAGAAAATAAGCTGAGATTCAATGATAGTTTTCCAGGTATTTATGAAAACCATTAATGAACCTAGAACATATTGTATTACAGGTTACCCGATTGTATAATTGGTAACAACAGGAATAAAAATAGCAGAACTAACACTTTCAAATTCTTCTTATAGTACAGGTAAAAGAGTATAATATATCTGTTTTGAGTAGTTCGCTGTATGTAATGACAGACTACGTCATAAAAGTGTTTTTCAGGCACTAGAAGTTCTGTGATAAATTTACAGGTAAGAAGGTGATAAAAACTATTAACTGCTACAGAGGAATCTTTACTATGTGCAGAATATGAAGTAGAGATTCATGTAGAGAATTATTTAAGAAATTAAAAATTCTACCGCTTCAATCGCAATACATATTATCGCTTCTCTTATTTGTTGTTTACAACAAAGATAAACTGAAATTAAATTCTGATGTCTATAACATGAATA
>NW_019739242.1:1606915-1664628 GCF_002891405.2 Cryptotermes secundus
GGGGGGGGGGAAGAGAGAGAGAGACGGTATTGCACTACCTAGAAACAGAATTCTGGTAGGTATGAAAATATTGGATTTCAATATGGCAGATAATGTATAGACCCGACAGTAGAACAGATAACAGAAAAATGTTAATGAAACTTATTCATGTAAGTAGCTTTTTGTTGGTTGTGAAAAAACATCACTATAAAAACACGCTCATGGGACAGTAATCACAGTTCATTGTCCAGTACAATGAACAGAGGCAGTAAAAGAAATACTGACCAAACAGTGCATAAATGTTAGAGTAAAATAACAGGATTAAGGACCTACTTCTTTCGGTAATAGATCCGTGTTTGACTTTAATATGAAAAAAGCAACATTTTGTTGTCCTGGCACCAAATAGTTGCAAGTGGCTCCTGCCTTCAGATAAAATTTCTTAAGGCTTGGTTGTATCTGAATATGTACCAACCTGTTTTTGTTGTGTATATTTGAATTTCACATGGTTGTCACAGTTGGTCCAACCAGTTGATTTGTTTTCTAATGGCAAATTTAGTTCGTTAATTGGTTAGTGGTCTGAACCTTATGTGACAGATTTTTTCCTCTGACTTCAACAGTTTGCTCCATATATTATTTACATATGCTGTTTTAGTGGTCTTAAATTTGTGATTTAGAACAGTTGTTATGGCTTAACCCCAAGATCAGGTTTGGTATACAAACAGTTCTGTTCCTGAAGCTCTGCCTCCATGGGCTAAGTGGTAAGCATCTTGAACAGCTTTTCCTAGATTCTGACTTCATTGATGATTTAGGGCATACTGTGTTCCTTGTGATGAAGCAAGTTTCTGTTAATGGAGTCTTGAGTCAGTTAATCAGTGTTTGATGTTAAATCGATTACATTTGCTAGGTAATGCTTATGTTTAATTTTCATTATGTACCATTCAGTCTGTGAATAATGGCATTTTGAATTCACAACCTGATTTTCTTCACTCCGGGAACGTGGCAGATTAAGATTCATCTTCCAGAAGTTAGTGTAATGAAGTCTAGCTCTGTTCTGTGATCATTTATAGATCTTCAAAAACCAACATACTGATAAGTTAGCCAGTTTTGTTCTGAAAAGGGTGTGGATTGTCATCAAAAGCCAGGGGGTTAGACATTCTTTGCATGATATGCACAGGATAATGCATATAGGGATGGTTTTGTGTGCGCGTGTGCACATACCACCAGAATTGCTGGACAACTCTGACAGAATTTAATACGGTCATTATGCTGTTGGAACCTGCTCCAAACTCATACATTTTAATTTCCTCTGATCAGTAATACCAGTATGATGGTAGTAATTTGAATTGTGAGGTGGAGTAACACTAGTGCCACTTCATACAGGTTTCTAAAATTATGTATGGGAACAAATATTTGAGAAATTAACAACTTTTGTTATGGCATTTATTTCTAAAATATAAGAACAAGATGGCACCTAATTGAAATCTCTTATTTACATTTTAGTTGGATAGTAATAACTAATGATGCATGTTAAGTTTTGTATGGCAACATGCCTACAAATTCTATATGAAATATTTTTTCCGAATCAACAGCTAAACACACAGTGATGGTGTGAGTCCTTGATGTCATGTGTGACAAAACTAAAGCTTTTACAAAGCAAATAACTGAATAAATAAATTATACTTAATAAGGGTATGAGCTTTGTTTTTAAAAACTAGGAGCATTTAGAATGCAAATATGTGAAGAGTGCATGTGTGAACTGCGTATTCCCATATGGATTACCTTTTTCCAATTTTGCTGCATGATCTGTTGGGCTCAAATTATGATGAATGCATGAAGGAAAGAATTAATATGACACTAACATTTAATTTTTGCTCCTCAAACAATTTTGAATGCTTCTATTGTTTGTCTTCCACTATCCTTGAGATAAACCATCATGGTTCATTGCTTTTGGAATGTACCCAAGTAATCTCTTTTTCAATTATATGTATACCCCTTATACTTAGTTCCATGTGTACAGAAGTCAAGTGTGCTTTGAATATAACTGTGAGGAGTTCAAAGAGCTTACTTATGAAGATAACACTTTTCCACAAGAAAGCATTACAAATAATGTATTTCATAAGCACTGTTGTGAGTCGTAAGAATCACTTCTTTTTCTATAACATGGAAAGTTACATGGTGAAAAAACTGATGTTAAATCTTGCAAACTAAACTGGATAATTAGGTTTATACCAAAGATAATCTCTTTTGGTTTTGGTTGTGTTGTTTCAAAAGCTTGATGTAAAACAATGAAAAATATGAACACGCCATGTCTATGGCGTTCTCGTGATACATTGTTATATCTTGTAATTTATATTTGCTTATGGGCGAGTGATAGCATTTGGTACCAAATTAACATTAAAATCAAAGAATTTTTAATAATGTACTATTTCATTGTGTTGTCTGGTACACACAAGTCATGAAACATGTAGTACCTGTTAAACTTGGCTCTAAAATCATATACTCACTCAACAGTGATTCAAACGAAATAAGTTGTGTGTGTTTCAGCTAATGTAATATCTGTGGTGGAAGGGGGCAAGTTCCCTTTCATAAGCTGGTGAAAACAAACAATTCTCTTTCAGCCTCTTTTAACTAAAAAATACTATTATAATTTTTATTCCCTGACAAGCAGCTCTACCTACAAGATATAATGAATGGTGATCACCATGAAAACCTAAAATGTAATGTTATTTATTATTTATATTTTGTTTTCTTTTGTTCATAAATTATGTAGCATAAATAATATTACACATTTTCGAAGCACCCTCCTTTAGATTTTGAAGCTACCATTTTCTTTCTTCAAAAATACTAACAAATTAAGACTTTTATACTTAACTATTGTTATTTACAGTTTAGAAACTATGTTTACAGGCACAAATTGTTGAAGCATTTGATTATTAACTAACTAACTTCATGGAGCTGAGTTCTTCTCCACAAGCCACCAGTTGTGCAGCTACTGAAGAACTTCCCAAGATTTTATTGAACCCAGAGGTTCATTACCATGTTCACAAGAACCCTCCACCAGACCCTATCCTGAGCCAGATCAATCCAGTCCACACCCCACCATCTATCTTTCAAAGATCCATCTTAATATTATCCTCCCACTCATGTCTTGGTCTACCTAGTGGTTTCTTTTCTTCTGGCTTTCCCACCAATATTCTATATTCATTACTCTTCTTTCCCATGTGTGCTAAATGTTCTGCCCATCTCATCCTCCTTGACTTTGTCGTTCCAAGTGAGAGGCCCTTTGTAACATGTTATAGTGAGCTTATTTTTATATTAAGGAGCTGTTATTCTCACAACAAACCCCCAAGCTTGAGGACCACCCATTGTCAGCTGTCCATGGCTGCTTATTCACTCTATTTCCAGCATTCCATTATTCCTATTGAAAACCAAACCATTTCCTTAATAGTTATGTTATTGCCCTATTTTTTTCTGGAACAGACTGCTGAAAGCAAACGTTTCTTTTCAGTTCAGTGTAAGGTTTTAGAATACATTTTTCACAAATTTGTAAACATCCTGTTGAAAATTGCAGCAGTTTAATTTACAGTATTTCTTCTAGGAGATGGTGTTCAAATTATACATTTTCTTAAATTTCTTCTCCACTGCAGTTTCTTCGAGATTCAAATTAGAGAAGAACATCCAGAGAATTTGAAGAAGAGAGGTCTAAGACCTAGTCATTGAAATCGTGTAAAATGCAAGTGAAGTATGTTGTAAAATCATGAACTGTATTGTGACATATTTGCTCAAAGCAAGAACTGTGGAGCCAGAGAAACAGCCATTGCTAGCGAATGGCTCTGAAACAACACATCGTCTAGGCAACGGCAGCAAACAGACAAAGGAACAACATCTGTTGCTAGGCAGCAGAATCTTGATAAGTAAGATTAGACGGTCGTTGCTAGGGAACGGTTCGGTAAACACATTCCTGCAGCAACTTATATGAGAATGGTGTCTTTGAATGCCATGCCAAGGAGTCATAAGGAAGACAACTGAGGCATCAAAGTTAGTTCTGTATGGGTGGCCGTGAAGAGAGGTCTTGAGTGCAGAAGCTGAAGAATTTCCACTGTTATGTCTATGTGTAAGGGGTGGGCCATAGAATCCGGCCCTCCCACTGCAACCTTCAGTGATCTATTGTGCTTCCCCTTTGGATTAACCCTTTATTAACCCTACACTTACGATGGTGAGAAGGCTTTCTGTGTGTTTGAATTCGACAAAAACAGATGTGCTACACATGTGCAACGAAAGTTTAGGACCAAGTATGGTAAGAACCCAGGCCGCGCCATAGCTGAAGCGGTTAGTTGCTGGCTTCCCACTGCGGCGGCCCGGGTTCGGTCCCGGGTCTGGTCAAGTGGGGTTTATGGTGGACAAAGTGGCGCTGGGGCAGGTTTTCTCCGAGTACTTGGGTTTCCCCTGCCAATCTTCATTCCACCAATTGCTCCAAAATCACCCTCACCTATCATCTGGGGCTGGTACAATAGGCCAGAAATGGCCACAGTAGAAGGGACTTAGTTCCCACCCCACTAGCAATAAAAACCCCCCACACCTCAAATGAAATATAGGACTTTATTTATGGGGGCATCATAAAAGTCACTTGGTTTCATGTAAAACTGACCCAGGTGACGAAATCTTAAGAAAGCTATGGCCTCACAATCACATAGGAATCTCCACTATTAGGAGCCGCTACCAGGGAATGGCTGGTGAACGCACAGCAGGCTGGAAAAGACGTGTCATGTGCTGAGGTGATTTGTGAAGTGTGAAGATTAGCAATGGCGCTGTAATTACTTATAGTTTGGAGTTGTGTGTGTAGGCGGTCAGTAAATCCAATATCCAATCCAAAACCCCACTCTACAGTCATTCCTAGCACATGAGAGTATTTTCACATATATCCTGTTAACTTGAAGACTAAAATAAATTGATCCTTAGTCCGCGAACATAATAGAGTCAGTGTTTACATAAAATATAATACAACGTTGATGTCGCCCTTTCTCTGAAACTAGAAGCCCAGCATATGATGCTAGTTAAGGTTGAGCACTCTGTGGTCACTTCCTTGAGGTTATCCTTATCACGTATCTTTAAGCTAGCCAGCCAGCAACCGCTCATTTCTGCTGAGACTACTCCTGTGTTTCCATGTAAAGATTCATTATCTTCCTACTTAATAATGTTATACATGCTTCGGTAGCACATACAAGTCATGGTTGTCTGCTGAAATTATGGACATCAAATGCAGAAAAGAGAAGCTTGTTCTCTGAAATTGAATACCTGTTACATCTCTGCTTGATTGTTAAGTCTGAAACATAAGATATATACTCGTACATGTTTGTGAAAACAGAGGAGAGTAGCTGTTACATCAGAGTCATTTCACTTTCTTAATCTGCTTCACTTATTTTAGAAAGAACAGGCTAATTGTATGTCCATATATCCACATGCATGTCTCCCTTAATATTCAGTTTTCATGAGCATGGTATGAACATATCAGAGGCCACATGGCCTTTGAAATTTCCTACCATTACAATACCAATAATATATATTAATAACAATTAATACTAATTAATACCAATATGGCTATAATGTGAACTTCTGAGTCGAAAGGAACAGTATTTCCAGTATTAGCAGAGGATCAGAAACTATGCAGTTTTTGATAAGACAGTATTTTATAAAATGTAAAACAAAATGTCCCCCTCACGAACTCTCTTAGCTTTTGGTTTTGTTGCTATAATAAACAAGTGCAAATAAATTTTTGGAATCATGTGCAAATTAGAGCATAAACATACATACAAATTCTGTTTTAAATGTTTTTTATGTTAATGATTACAAGTGTGACAACAGTGCAAAACTTTAAGGTTGCTTTGTGTAAAATGTAATGCAGTCAGAATCTATGCAGTAGAAATTATACACAGAAATGGATCAGTATGTTGTATTATTATTATTTACTGTTTCTCAAGGCCGCGCCATAGCTCAAACGGTTAAGTCTCTGGCTTCCCACCTCGGCGGCCCACCACAAATCCCACTTGACCAGACCCGGGATTGAACCCCGGGCCGCCGCGGTGGGAAGCCAGTGACTATCCGCTTGAGCTATGGCGTGGCCCTGGACAGAGCCTTAGTGATTAGTAGGATTGATTGAACTGAAAAAAATCTTGTGATATATGCTTAGCAAGTGAATTTATGCATTGACTGTCATATTTCATTCTTACAGGTTCCATACTGAACACAAGTGAAGATCGACTGTACCTCAGTGGAGCAGCACAAACCCCAGCAGGCTACAATAGCAATGAAGTCTGGTTCAAAGCTGCAACTATTGCAGTTCCAATCTGTGGAACTCTGATCCTTTTCATTCTCATTGCTCTTGCCATTAGGATCCTTCGCAGAGATGGTATTGAACAAGGCTTTATGCATGGTGGTAAACATGGAAGCAGTTTCTTTCCGCCAACAGCTGGCCATGCAACCAGGAGACCTAACCAGTACCATCTTCGTAACCTTGATGACATGTCTTCCAAGAAAGTGCCACTCCTGCTGCAACATCACAATGAATCTACATCAGCAAATTGCAATACTGTACTACCAACATCCCAGTGTATTATGTTAATGCACTCTGATAATACACTCACTCAGACTAAGATAGGAAGTGTCAGAGGACCACAGTATGAGAAGAATGAGGCGAATGCTAAACTGAACTTAGCAGGGAAACCTCGCTTGCAGAATCATCCCATTGATTACACATTACTAGTCCAGCCACAGCATCAGAGACAAGATCTGAACTCCTCTCCCATCAACCTTCTCCACAAACCAAACAATAACACTGCAAATAGTAACCTATATCAGAATGTGAATCTGGCACTAGGTGGAACCCCATCAAATCACATACCTTCGTCCACAGATGTAAAACTTTATAATAAGCAGCACTTGGATTCAGTGGTAACATGGGGAGAAGCTGCCAGATCAGCAAGTCATGTATAGCAGATGGTGTTTACGTTAGAATATTCTCTGTTCTATTGTTCCTCATTTTTATTAGGCATTGGAAAATAAGCGGAAGAGTTGCATTGGATGTGATGTCTCTCCCATAATGAATCTGCTTCTTGCAAGTGACAGAATGTGGCAGTGACCAGCCCCTTGAGGATTATGTACTTAAAGACTGCAAGTGTAATTATCCAAAAAGTATAGTATTTTCATTGTAACTTGTCTCATTTGACTTTTCTTGGTGACAAAATTGTTTTGATGCAGTTACATATTTACAAATGAATACTGAAGGATTAGTTCAGAAAAAGTTAATGACAGTTATATTTCAAATTTGCCTTAAATTTGTTATGATACATGTTTCCCAGTGCAGATACACAAACTTATAGCATGATGCTTCTTCAGTAGATAAGTTTGTCAAGTATATTACAAAGTTTCAGAACATTCAGTTATAGAGGATCACATTTGAACATTCTTATTGCAATATGACTGCACTCTTCTCCCACGATATAGTTTCCATGTGTTCTGAAATATTGTTGAGACATTCTGAAGTATATTAGAGAAAATATAGCTAATTATTTTAAAAGGATTAACTGCTTTCGAATATGGAGTTCAATCATCATTGCATATTTCCTGTGTATGATAAATATATTTTGTTATTTTGAAGGAACAATATTGGTTTCTAATTGTTGTTTAGCTAGACACCACAGCTGTTCAAACATGACACCCATTTCATATATATTTTTTATTAGTCATTACACTGCACTGCAGTTTTGTATGTCTGTAAGTTTATGCTCAGTCGAAGTGTAATCATTATTAAAAATGTGAGGAGGGATGAAAAATAAATGACACAGGCCTTATATACCATTATGACAATACAAAATGCCTAAAACAATCTGAACGTTTAACTGAAAGAATATTTTTTCCATGATAAGGAAATATGTTTGAATATTAGATGTTCTTCAGGTTTCTTCAGTGTTCACTATTTTCCCTGTGGTTGTACAGTCTTTAAGAATCTGAGAGTATGAACAAGTCAGTGATCGTGATACAAACACTTCTTAAAAGAATTTTGCAGCATTGTAGTGAGAAATATATTTCACTGAATGCTTCACACCCTTTGTAGAAAATTGAAGCTCTCTGTCAGAAGTGGATATTGTATCCATTGTGCCCTTTCAAGTCACTAGACCTCATATGTGTAAGCAGTAAAAACTTTAATTTTAGATGCAGGTAAATATGGCTTTGAAATAGGCACCTGTTACAAATAATATTTTTGACTTAACTTTTGTTTGTAATTTATAATTGATTCTTTCAATAATTACTACCATGTTGATTTTCAGTGAATATTTTAAAAGATTGTTTTTGGTAAACACCATCCTTTTTGTCATGAATAAGTTTGTAAGCTGAGATAAAGACCTCTGGATCTCACTTGACAATGTATGATATTCTGTTGATATGTATTCAATTTTCAGATTTTGATTTGTTGAAAATTCATATAATTATTGCTGTACAGCATAAATATTCTAACTTACAGCACAAGTATTCTCAACTACCAGCCATTTTTAGTTTGTAATTTTCTCAACTCCTGAACAAAGTATGGTTACATAAACATGGAAACAGTTTTGGTATGAAATAAACCTTTACATGCAAAAATATGCATTTTTGAGCATTATGAAGCTGCTTAAGTTTATTCATATGAGAAAGCATGTATATACTGTACTACTTTGAATATAACACACCCTTGAATTTGAGGCACATCCAGTTTTTAAATGAGTGTTTTAGGAAGAAATTAGAAAGATGTATTTATGTTTAGTGAGCTTATTTAGAACACATCAATTAAAATAACAAAAGATTTAAAACATTTAAAGTAAAAGCAGTGGAAAATATACCAGGATTAAATGGAAATTTAAAGTTTTCACTACATGCACACCCCTTTCTATCTTTTTTTATTTAATCAGAAAGTTTGTCAAATGATCCTTCGGTCACACTTTCATTTTCTGAAGAAGATTCACCCTCACCACTTTATTCACTGTTGTCCCAAAGAATGTCATCATGTGTTCCATCTTCCACATTAGACAAATAGTACTTTAAATGATTTTGGATTAATATTGATTGGCACTTCTTTCCTAGCTTTTGATATCCACTCCACTGTTATTGATGTTGATGCTCGTTTTATTTTGTCACTAAGTGTCAATATTTGATTGTTTTTATTCAGCCAGGCATCGTAGTGTTTATGGATATGATGCTTGAATGGGGTGTTAAGTGACACATGGTTGTAATTAACTTGGCATGCCACTAGGAATTATCACTAGATTGGTGTTTTTGTTCCGTAACCAATTTCTGATTCTATCAGAGAGATGGCCATGAAATGCATCCATTGCAAGCATACTCCACTGCTCTGAAAGCACACCAGGATGACATTCCCTTGCACATCCAAGCCAGACTTCCATTAACTGTGATGTCATCCATGCATTTTTTAGCCCTGAACTATTGCATCTTTGCAGGATTTCTCCCTTTTCTTTGTCCAGAAAAAGACATGGAAACAGCTTTGTTTTTATACTTTGCTACTGATGTACACATGCCTCACTTAGTGTATACTTTCTACCAGCTGCACGATAATCTATCTTCTCAGTGCACAGAGTAACTTTCTTTTGAATGCAGTATCATATGTAAAAAAAAAAATTAATAGAAAGAAGAACACTCTTGAGCAATAAGAACATCAGGTAATGACTGAACTGAAAGTTCAGTCATTACCTGGCTCACAGTTGAAGGGGGTGGGGGTGGGAGTGGGAGGGGAGATGTGGCTTGGTGACTCACTCCAAATGTGTTTACATTAGGTTCTTTTCAGGTTACCCCCCCTGGACAGTTTGCAAACTGGCTATTTCTTGAATTTAAGATGCACCTCAATTTGTCATCGGGACAGAAATGTAAAAAATGTTCGTCTTATGTTCAAAGTAATATGGTATTATTACATTTTTAACATGTCATTTTTGGAAAAAGTAGGCATTTGACAGAATATGTGCGGTCTGACAAAAATTGGCAGGTTACAGGCTAAATGTTCATTATCTTTGTAACTTCTAAGTTATGGATAGTGCATCTCCTAACCTCCACACAATACTGATCACCCCAAAAAGCTTGAGAAGGAAAGTGAGGCTAATCACATGAATGAACATGAATATATGGAATTCCAGGGACTAATTTCAGTTTGAATAAATTGCTGATGCGGTCCTTCAACATTATTTCTTGGCTTGAAGTGAAACCACAGTGTCCTGTGTTAGTGATTAGACATGGGGTTTGGATTGATAACTGGACTTATTGAACACTTGTAACTTGTAATTACAGGTTGCTATAACATTTTCACTAATCTACACCCTTGACAAATCACTGCTGCACACCCTAGGTCTCAGTCTGCTATGTCTTCACTAGCTGTTGGTTGGTAGTAGTTTCTAACACTGCCATTCTTTTCTTCTGTGCTAATGTCATTGCCAGCTGTCTACCATCTCACAACTAACTTATGACTGACTGACTGACTGACTGACTGACTGACGGACTGACTGACTACTAAATTGCTTCTGGCCTTTGCCAGCATTGTGATCTTTTGTTCTGAGTCCCAGAGAACTTATTACCATATTTTGCTGTCTGATGACTCTGAAGGCTGTGGCTTCTCAGTTATATTGCCTCAGCATGGACGACGTAGAAAACGTCATTTTGTGATTTCTCTATTCTTGTATGTATATTGTCTAACAGTCCCTCTGTTTTTTTGTGTTGATTCATTGCCTAGCAATGGCTGTCTCTTCTAGCTTTGATGCCACAATATGAACAGGCAAAATTATGCTAATGCAAGTGTGTTTCTTTTCTTAATATTGTAGCCAATTACAAATTTGAGGCAGATGTTACCAACCACCTTAAGCACTGTCAATAGAAATCATTTTAACGTCTATTATTTATCATCTGTCAATAATGCAACACTCTTCCATTTAACATTATACACCTCGACACTACATGTTTCGGCCCCAGATGACCATCTTCAGGTGTCTTGATATGTTACAAATATTTTATTACACTGTGTTAAAACTGCTACAGTGTCGTAGTTCATGTTAAAATCACATGCTGTAGTCCTCTTTTTAAGTTAAAACCAGATAAAATCCTTTAAAGTTTCTATTATACCCACGTTATTTTGGTGCATATTATTTCACCTCACAGGGGTGTCATCCATTTTCATAAATGTATGTATGTCCAGGGTGTTTTTCTCGGCAGCTTGCCCCTCATGTTCATAGCCTACTTTTCTCTTATGACTGCCATATGCCCCTGGTTTGTGTGTTTCCTCCACAGCGTGTGGTGTTGTCTTTACTAGACTGGACTAGTACACTACTGAAAAGTAGGCTCCGAACGTGNACTGGACTAGTACACAACTGAAAAGTAGGCTATGAACGTGAGGGGCAAGCTGCCGAGAAAAACACCCTGGACAGACATACATTTATGAAAATGGACGACGCCCCATGTGAGGTGTAATAATATGCANTGTTAAAACTGCTACAGTGTCGTAGTTCATGTTAAAATCACATGCTGTAGTCCTCTTTTTAAGTTAAAACCAGATAAAATCCTTTAAAGTTTCTATTATACCCACGTTATTTTGGTGCATATTATTTCACCTCACAGGGGTGTCATCCATTTTCATAAATGTATGTATGTCCAGGGTGTTTTTCTCGGCAGCTTGCCCCTCATGTTCATAGCCTACTTTTCTCTTATGACTGCCATATGCCCCTGGTTTGTGTGTTTCCTCCACAGCGTGTGGTGTTGTCTTTACTAGACTGGACTAGTACACTACTGAAAAGTAGGCTCCGAACGTGAGGGGCAAGCTGCCGAGAAAAACACTCTGGACAGACATACATTTATGAAACTGGATGACACCCCATGTGAGGTGAAATAATTTGCACCAAAATAACGTGGGTATAATAAAAACTTTAAAGGATTTTATCTGGTTTTAACTTAAAAAGAGGACTACAGCATGCTATTCTGACACGAACTAAGACAGTGTAGCAGTTTTAACACGGTTTAATAAAATATTTGTAACATATCAAGACACCTGAAGATNATGTCCAGGGTGTTTTTCTCGGCAGCTTGCCCCTCATGTTCATAGCCTACTTTTCTCTTATGACTGCCATATGCCCCTGGTTTGTGTGTTTCCTCCACAGCGTGTGGTGTTGTCTTTACTAGACTGGACTAGTACACTACTGAAAAGTAGGCTCCGAACGTGAGGGGCAAGCTGCCGAGAAAAACACTCTGGACAGACATACATTTATGAAACTGGATGACACCCCATGTGAGGTGAAATAATTTGCACCAAAATAACGTGGGTATAATAAAAACTTTAAAGGATTTTATCTGGTTTTAACTTAAAAAGAGGACTACAGCATGCTATTCTGACACGAACTAAGACAGTGTAGCAGTTTTAACACGGTTTAATAAAATATTTGTAACATATCAAGACACCTGAAGATGGCCATTTGGGGCTGAAACATATAATGTCAAGGTGTATATTGTTAAAATAAATTGAGTGGTGAGTGGAAGAATGCTGCAGTATTGACGGATGATAAATAATGGACGTTAAGTTGAACAATTGCGACGGGATGCTGAAATACAGAATCACAAATCATTTTTTTAATATCTGTGTCTCAGATCTTGTCTGTTACCTGTTTTAAATGAATGATAAATTAGTTTGTTTTCAGAGCTAAATACAGTGTGGAATATGGTGTTGAATTTAACACTGTCTGCTATTAGCAGTCTAATAAATATTCCAGGTTACCTTTTCAATATACGATTGTTGAACCAAAATGATAGTTTTTGTATGAAACCCCACGATTTTTACATAAAGGCTATTGATTACAGTCAGAATCAAAAGCTGGTTGTACAACAGACTGGCCAATTTATTGTTTCAAAATCATATCAACTCAGTATTTCTAAAATTATTTGCTTCAGCATGTGATGAATGATCTGAGATATTGTTAGGAATCTGTTTGTCAATTTGCAGTAAGCCTAGCTGATGAGAACATCAATTTTAGGTCTTAGTCTAATTCAGACACCAGAGGTGAAAACATCATAATGCTGAAGTAATTTCTATGTAGTCATGCAATCCCAACAAGTTGACACATATTTTTCATATTGAACATGCACATGCAATATCAGATTCTTATGTTTACAGAATTATTCTTGTAAACAGCATTGCTGTTTTCTTCATTTCCTAACAAGGGACAGCATTTTATTCTTATTTTATTTTCATTTCACCATCATAAAATTCAATTTTAGTTCTAAAATATTATGTTTATCATATACACACTGAACAATTCAGAGTATGAAACAAGCATCTGAGACTTTACTAGTCAGTTGTATAGCATGTCAGCACTGGATTAGGGGCACAGAATGTATTGGAAAATTACTGCATTGGCAATTAAGAGTTACTGAAGTAGTCATATACAATGCCTCATTCAAATGTGAATTAAAATATTTCTTAATGAACAATTTTAATATGCCAGTGACACTGATTACAGTCTGTACTGGATCTCAAGGCTGTTTATGATTAAAACAAGATATATATAATTTGGATTTTAAACATCACTGTCTCTTGATTCAGATTCAATATTATTTTTATTATTCAAAGCCTCATAACAAAAATTTAACAAATTATAATTAAAATTTCAAATTCCCAGTTAAAGGAAATAAATGTGCATTATCGAGTGACTGAGTTAAAGTGGGCTTATGCTTTGGAAAATGGGTATACACTTCAGTATGATTTGTTCGATATCCTGTGATGTCAACCTGTACTTGGATTTAGGGAACATAAATAAATTCAAATAGTGGGATAGCCCTTCTGTTAAGTTCCTCTTTTGGCCTACTTTGTATGACGCTTGGAAAAACTTAAATTTTTTAATAAATTGGGGTTAGTATTTGTTCTTGTTTATTTATGGCAGCATGTCAGAAGTTCCCCGCATTTTGAATTTCTGTTATAATTCTTGTTTTCCTAACCAGTGCATGTTCTTTCATGTAAATTAGGATTAACTCACTAGCAGTATTGATTGTTTTGCATCAGTGTTTTTAAAGCAGAGAAACTTGTAATTTAGTTTATGCATTTGCCAGCCTTTCTGAGGAACTCAAGTGACTCATCTGGATTTACTAATTAAATACCGAAGCTAAGAATAGATTATCTTTTATGTACCAAGGTACCAAACACTAGGAGAAATATTTATTCCTGACATGTCTAACAAAGAACTTTGTCAGTTTCGTAGCACATTCTTAATGTTGTTCCACATTTTATGTTCTTATTCTAATTCTAACAAAGGTACTTATGTACTGTTAAGTTAATGCCATAAGACAGTAACAATTTAATAAGAGGCTGTCAATGACAATAAAGTCAGTGCTGTGTCTATTATGAATGTCTGTTACACACTGCCTGACCCACTTGTCCTAGAAAATATTAAATCGAACCTACTCATAGGAACACCAAATATTTTCATAACCGTTTTTGTACAAACACTCGCTTCCATTGATGTTATGGTGCATGATTTTGAAAAGTGGCTTCAAAGCATGTGGTATCTATTAAATGTTCCAAACAATAAATATTGTCACCGCTCCACAAGCTGCCCTATAAGGGGATAATTCTAGAATTTGTCCATTGTAATTATGAAATTTTCCTTTATTTCTTCAGGGAATTATTGGACTTAAAATAATCCCTAATTGCTTCCCTGTCATACTGTTCTTTGTCATGATCGTCTATCTATCTGCCATATTGTCTATAGTAGTCCTTTTCATGCTGTGTAAATAAATAAATAAATTATAATGACATTACTTTATATTGCTATCTGATAAAATTGGTCATGTTAACAATGGTTTCAGGCATATGAAGATGCTATTGTGGATCATTATTACTTAAACCACATTCAGTCATAAATTTATATGACTGCTTCTTCATACTGCTCAAAGTGGGAACTGCCCATATGACATAACAACTTGCTTTAAAACGGAAGTAAATTTATGAATTTTGGGGATTGACTGGACAGTGTCCAATTATATACATGTATATAAAACTACTGCTTTCCAAATATTCATTTCCTAGCCATGTTTCATGTATTGTATACTATAATTGAACATTTGAGTGAAGAACCATACTGCTTTCATAGATTTCAGTCATATTTCTCTTTGTTTCATGATTTTTATAGTTTCTTCTTTTAGTGCTTCCTAATAAATTGTTTTATCAAGAGTTCTAACAAGTTATTTCCTCTTAAAGTAAAGCATTATTTTATTAGTTCTGAAGAAAACTGTTGTTTTCAGTGACAGCAGTATGCCAAGTTTTACTGACTATACTGCTTGCTTGCTTTGCAGTATACTGCGTTTCACTTATTAATTTTTCCCTAGTCTGTTTGTAATTATGTGAGGCAACTTTTTAGCTGTGCCAGGTTACAACCTTTATGCTACCTGCACTTGCTTTCTTGCTTTATGGCTTGCATATTTGGTCATCTGCAGTGAAATCACAGAAGCATTCAGGATAAGGTTTACTTACCTTTGTTACAGGAGATGCTGAATTTTCCTTACCAGCATGTTGTACTTTTTTCTCTGAATAAGCTGAACATTTTTTCTGCATGCTGTTTGTATGTGTGGACTGATCTGTTAATATGGTTAATATGATCAAGTGGCTACAGTGTCACAACCGTGATTTGGTAAGGCCATAGCTGAAGTAACTTTTGTAATTCTTGTGGCCTTCCTTGATACTCCAGCTCATTGTGCAAGACATGTACAAATTTTACAAAGCAAATGATCAAACAGAGCTTTAATGTCATTCAACCTGTCTTCTATTAATACCAAGTGATGTTTTGGTTTCTTTCTTTTAACACATCAGCTGTTCATATTTATTGACAAGATTCTGAATACAGTGTCTCTCTTGTGCAGAACTTGAACCGAGGTAATTTTCCTCTGAATTTTCTTCTAGTGGACTAACACTTCACAGAGTATTCACATGAAGGATTAATCCAATATAAAATTATCAAGGTTCAACACAAAGTGAACACTTGAGTCACACATAAATGTCATGTGGGAGAATAATGTCTTCTTCTCTGTCATTTAATCTGACACTTATCAGGAAAGCTAACAAGCAATGCAGTGGCCACACAGGGCAATGGCTATGTCCATGTCACAGTTGTAAATTGTTTTTCTGTACATACACACTGTTATTGCAGATAAAGCAACTTGAATGGACTGAGAGAAAATTTGTGTAGTAATTATTAGAACCAAGAATATGACTCTGCTGAATTCAATTGAGGTGTTAAATTTTGTACAAAATTTATAACCCAGTTTAGACCAAGGATGCAGTTGCATCATCATTTTTTTTTACATTTTATTTTGTGTTAAGAATGTGTGAAGAAAACATATTGTCAGTGATGTCTCTAAATGTTAAAAAATTGTAATTTTAGAACTAAGATGAAAGAGGCTGTGATTCATTTTGGAAAGCCTAATGTCAACAAACAGGAGTGCTTCCTTTTATTTTTTGTGACAGGTAATTTTCTGGATAAGAAGTGTTACCAATATTTACCATCAATATAAAACTAGTGAGGTGATGTGTTGGTCTCTGACTGGGTGGATGATCTGAAGCCTGATGTGTCTTCTATGATGAAATGTACTGTATATAATTGTATAAATGTGATGAAAACAATATTAAAAAAGGCGATGTAGAAATGTTTGCTAGAGCTGTAGCGAAACATAGGGGAGTAAAATGATATTTTTACTATTGCAATTGTAAGTAATTAAATATTCCATTATATGACTTATTTATTATTGAATGCTAAATACAAGTTCGTGAACATTGATGTCTGTTTTCACCATGCCTTTGTGATCCTTGCACTATACAGGAAAACTCCAGCCCTTACAAAGGAATGATTTAAGCATGTCTGTGACAGTAATTTGACATTTAACTCACTTAACTCTGTTATTCATCAACAGTCCTTCTGTAGCCTGATATAGACAGTGGCAATGTTAGGAAAATTGTTGTATCATGAGAACTCTGAACATTTCTGAAATGGAAGAGGTCAATACAGGGGCTGGGTTTCTTATCTAAAAATGATGGAGTTACTTTGTTAAATCATTCAATATAAAGTAGGTAGAGGCAACAGAAGTCTGTAGTTATCAGAAGGAAACTCTGGTTGGTGTAAAATATCTGAACTGAGCATGAAAATTAATTTTTTACAGAAGTTATGTCTGTACTCTTGGAGAAAGTATTTCCCACAACCTGAAATCTAGTGTAAGTTCTTGAACATCATGCTTATTCATACAGTACTTTTCCTCTAACATCTAAATAATACTGTGGAAAAAGGTGCACACCATTACATCTATTACAGATGTAGTGGCGCTAACTCTTAAACAAGGGGTAATTTAAATGCTTCTCTGAATAAAAAAGTTTTAAAAAAGTATAGGAAAAGGTTGTAGAGAATATAAAAATTTCAGCCAGAGCATCTAGGTTATTATGAATCGAAGAAGGATAAGCCATGGTTCAAGAAGGATGCTCAGAATTACTAGACCAAAGGAAACAAGCCAAATTGCAGTTGTTACAGGATCCAAGCAAAATAAATGGGGATAATATAAGAGTGAAACCAGCAGGCATTTCAGGAGCAAAAAGAGGGAATAACTGAAAGACAAAATAGATGAGCTTGCAACAGACAGTACGAACAAGAACATTAGAGATCTATATAGAGGAATAAATGACTTTAAGAGGGGTCACCAACTTTGAAGTAACTTAGTGAAGGATGAGAATGGTGATCTGCTTGCAGATCCCCACATCATTTTGAATAGGTGGAAGAACTTCTTCTCTCAGTTACTGAATGTATGTAAGGTCAATGATGTTAGCAGATAGAAATCGATACAGCTGAGCCATTAGTACCTGATCCTAGCCCTTTTGAGGTTGAAATGGCTGTTGCAAAATTGAAAAGGTATAAATTGCAAGGTAGTGATCAAATACTGGCAGAACTTATTCAAGCAGAAGGTGAAATATTACGTTCCAAGACCCATAAGACAATTAATTCTATTTGGAATAACGAAAAATTGCCTGATCGGTGGAAAGAGTCTATTATTGTACCAGTTCACAAGAAGAGTGATAAAACCAATTGTAGTAATTATCATGGGATATCACTGCTATCAACTTCATGCAAAATTTTATCCAATACGAGGGGGGCCAAAAAAGACGGAATTTGTTTATAACAAATTATGTATTTTTACATAACAAAACTTTAATCCCCTTCAAAGTACTCTCCATTTGATTCAATGCATTTGTCCAAACGTTTTTTCCATTGCTCAAAACATTTTTTAAATTCATCGCTGGTGATGACTTTTTTTGCTTCTGTTGCCTTTTTTCTATATATCTACAACATCAGCAAAACGTTTTCCCTTAGGATCTCTTTTTATCCGAGGAAATAAAAAAAGTAGCACGGGCAAGATTGGGTGAGTACAGGGGGGTGAGGCAAGGGTGTCATGCCATTTTTGGTCAAAAATCGCTGCACACAGCAATGTGTGGGCAGGCGCGTTGTCATGATGAAAAAACCATCTGTTTGCCACAAATCATGATGTTTTCTTTGTAAGCTGTTACGCAACCTTTTCAAAACTACCAAATAATGATTCTGGCGATCTTCCAGAATGAGTTGATGAATTTTTGTCACATTTTCATCAGTTCGGGCGGTTGAAGGATGTCCACTTCAAAGTTGATCATCAGTTGACATTTCACCACGTTTGAAATGGGAGAACCATTCATAAATTTGTGTTTTACTTATTCCGGCTTCCTTGTAGGCTGTTTGTAGCATAACAACCGTTTCCGCTGCTGTTTTCCCAAAAAGGAAATAAAATTTCACAGCAGCACATTGTTTGTGTGAATCAGCCATTAAAACATTGACAAATTATAAAAAAGTCACTTGGAAAAAAGTTCACCAAACACTAATGCAAACTTCTCTGATGACACCAGCTGGCATACTGATTCAGGAAGGTGCTGGAAACAACCACCTAGCTGTGGAAGCCTGTACTACAAGCGACCCGCCATCTAGAAACATTCCGTTTTCTTTGGGGTCCCCCTTCATATTCTTCTCTCAAGGTTAAGTCCATATATATTGATGAAATTATTGGGGATAATCAGTGTGGGTTTTGACATAACAGATCAGCTACTGATCAGATCTTTTGCAATTGTCAGACCCTGGAGAAATAATTGGAGCACAATGAGACAGTACATCAGCAATTCGTAGACTTCAAGGAAGCCTATGATTCTGTTAGGAGGGAAGTATTGTAAAATATTCCGATAGAGTTTGGTGTACCCATGAAAGTAGTTAGGCTGATTAAAATATGTTTAAACGAAACGTATGGTAAATTCCATATAGGTGAACGTTTGTCTGATAATTTTCGTTTTCAGAATGGTCTAAAACAAGGAGAAGCTTTATCACCACTGCTTTTCAACTTTACTTTAGAATATGCCATTAGGAAGGTCCAGGAAAACCAGGTGGGACTGAAATTATATGGGACACTTCAGCTTCTGGTCTCTGCAAATGATGTGAATCTACTGGGTGATAATGTAGATACCATAAAGAGAAACACACAAACTTTAATTGGCCCTAGTAAGGAGGTTTGTCTAGAAATAATCACAGAGAAAACTGAGTATATGTTGCTATCTTGTCACAAAAATGCAGGGCAAAATCAAGACAAAGATAGGTAACAGATGTTTTGAAAATATGGCACAGTTCACTCATTTGGGAATGACCATAACAAATCAAAACCTGATTCAGGAGGAAATTAAGAGGCGATGAATTTGAGTATTGCTTGCTCCCATTCAGTCCAGAACCTTTTGTCTTCTTGTCTGCTGTCTATAAACATAGAAATTAGACTATACAAAACTATAATTTACCTGTGGTTCTGTATGGGTTAGAAACTTTGTCTCGGACATTAAGGGAGGAACATAGACTGAGGGTGTATGAGAACGGGGTATTAAGGAGAATATTTGGACTGAAGAGATGAAGTGAAAGGAGGTTGGAGAAAAGTTCATAATGAGGAACTTCATAACTTGTACTCTTCTCCAGGTGTAATTAATAAGTCAAAGAGGATGAGATGGGCAGGGCATGTAGAATGAATGGTGGAGAAGAGGAATGTGTATAGGATATCGTTGGAAAAGCCAGAAGGAAAGAGACCACTGGGAAGACCAAGGTGTAGGTGGGTGGACAATATTAAAATGGATCTTAGAGAGATAGAATGGTATGGATTGGATTGATCTGGCTCAGGATAGGGACCAGTGCAGGGCTCTTGTGAACACAATAATGAACCTTTGGGTTCCATAAAATACTGGAAAGTAGTCTTGAGTAGCTGCACAGTTGGTAGCTTCTCAAGAAGGGCTCAGCTCCATGAATGAGTGAGTGAGTGAATCAGTTGGTTTAGATATAAATTTTTCACAAATATTAAAAATATCACACTAATTGATTTCTGGCTACACATTTTCATTCCCATTGAGATATAATACTGTTAGAATATCCATTGCTGATTGGTTGAGCTGCCAGTTGATTCTGCATAAATTGTTTCTAAACAGGATTTCTCCTCTAATAGTTTTGCAGATATCAGAGTTTCACTGGCTATGTTCCCACGACCAGGGATGCGGAAGGTAGGCATGAACAGTAAAATAGAGCAACAACTATGTGGTTGGAAGTTCCATTGAGAACAAATTACTTCAGCAGAAAATGTAAAGGTTGCAACCACACTGAATTTCAAAACCACATTGTCTTCATTAATTCAGAAATATGGTCACACTTTAATTGTCTCTGCCATCAATTTCATCTAAAGAATGATACTTAAATATGTGCTTTAAGCACCACTGCTACCCAAAGATTGCATGCTAAAAAAAAGAACAAAGTCTGGCACTGCTGTGGGTTGTTATTTACTAATATAGAGCAAACTAATACTTCCTTGAAGCAAAGCTGAAATGTGTTTCCAGGTCTGCATTGTTTGCTGAGTCATCAAAATTATACCACTGGTATTACTATAACTGACATCTCAGTGAAGTATTAGTATGCCTGTTTTTTGTTTGGGAAGTCCTGGGATCAATTTTGGCCCAGAAAATGCTGAGGTTTTTTGTTTCAGTCAGACCCTTCATGCAAATGCACTAATCATTTAATCATTAATCATCTAAGCTGTGGAGAGTGTCATGAAGTAACTAATCCACTGGAAATAATTTCATTATTAGTATAGTTTTCATCTAGCTCAAAGTATCAACCCTCATGAGAATCTTAATTCAGTTTGGTAAGGTAAAATTTTCCCCATCCTTTCTTAATTAAGCACCACGCCATGAAGATGTGTGGGGGCATGGAGGTATAGTCCACATTCTTGAGGTTGGCATCAGATGGAATTTAATTTGTGATAACATTCTATAATTGTATGTCTGTTATAAACTCTGCCAACAAGCGGCAGTTGCTTGGTCAGTATAATTCGATCGCGGACTAAAATAATGGAGTTTTTTTTTGTATGTCTGTTATTCCAGTTTGTGTTGGAAGGAACTTCCAAACAAAATGAGGGGGCATAACATAAGCTTCTTGCAAAGCTTGGCTGCAATATTGGCATCCTGCTGATATATCAGACTGAGATTGTGTGAATATGGCACTAAATTACCACATCTGCACCACTGACAGAAAATTGTATTTCTTACTACCTACATGAAAGTGAACACTCAAACTGAATTAACTTCCATCAAATTAGGTCAGTATCTTTGGCTTACAGAACAGTTTCATACAATGCTTGGATGGACCAAAGACCCTCAAAGACTTTCATCTTTTTAATGTACCAATTTTTATATCCAAAATTTTGTCACCCTGTTTAATGTTTGAATAACATTTTTTGTTTCACTAGTGATTATCTAAATGGACACACTGAGGTTAATAGCAGGAAAGAAATTGAACATAAATGGTGATTAAAGTAAAATCAAACTCAAATTTACATATTTGATAATGTACAATAAAATCACATACTAAGGGATTTCACTGTTGATAAAGCATATATATGATGGGGTGTGGTAGCATAGTTGCTCGAGGCACTATGCTACAAGCCGGAAGGTCATGGGATCGAGTTCTGATGAGGTGGAGATTTTAATTGACCTAATCCTTCTAGCCACATTATGGCCCTGGAGTTGACTCAGCCTCTAATAGAAATGAGTACCAGGAATCTTCCTAGGGGGTAAAGGGAGGCTGACATGTTAGGCTGATAAACTTACCACATCTGTGAGCTGATTGTCTAGAAAATGTGGGAGCCTTGACCTCTCACAACCCTATACCTGTTACAGGGATAGCTTTACCTTCTTTTTAACCTTATATATGACTGGGTGTGGTGTAACAAGTTCAACATTCNTCATGGGATCGAGTTCTGATGAGGTGGAGATTTTAATTGACCTAATCCTTCTAGCCACATTATGGCCCTGGAGTTGACTCAGCCTCTAATAGAAATGAGTACCAGGAATCTTCCTAGGGGGTAAAGGGAGGCTGACATGTTAGGCTGATAAACTTACCACATCTGTGAGCTGATTGTCTAGAAAATGTGGGAGCCTTGACCTCTCACAACCCTATACCTGTTACAGGGATAGCTTTACCTTCTTTTTAACCTTATATATGACTGGGTGTGGTGTAACAAGTTCAACATTCCTTAAAAAGATTTAAGCATAAGTTAATGAGGAGACCACAGTAACAGAATATTGTAACGTATTCCCAGTGCCTTTAAATGAAATATGTTTTATTACATATAAGGACCTATCATTGAAATCCAAATATTGTTTTAGAAGTCAATTGCAAGAACTGAAGTAGTTTATGTAACTGCACATCTTTTGTGTACAATGGTAGATCTATTTTCACCCATTCTGTAACGTTTATTGATATTCTTTCTCTATTCATAACTAAAATCAGGAAAGAAAATGGTAATGATTAAAACATCCTGTGGGGGAAGGGGAAGCAAATCAGGCATCTGCCCCCCCCCCAAAAAAAAACAAATTCTTAAGAAGAAACTGAAGTTCAGGGAGAATAAAATAATAAAAGAAGTTTATAATTAATAATAATTTAAAATATTAAAAAGAATTATGTCCTAAACACTCCAGGACAGTTGGTAAAAATAATCCTAAAAGGCTTAAACATAAGTTGGTAAGAAAATGTTCTGGCTGCATTAGACTAAACTGTGGCCTGTTTCATTTCTTTCTACAAGTCTTACTTAAAACACTTACCACTCTAAAAAATACCATTGAGTTATGCACTAGATATGTGCAGAAACATATGTCTTCACATAAAGTGTTCGTTGTTTTTATCTGATTTTAACCAAACTTGGAATATGTTAACAAATTTTATTAGAACTCTCCAATTTTAAATTTCATGGAAATCCACAGAACAGTTCTCAAGTTCTTAAATGCATACATGATGCTAGAAAGAATTTAATAGTTGCTCCTCAAAGTTGTGGAAACAAATGTAAAAGATTGATTCCGGTTGAGTGAAAGCAGTTATTCTTTTTGTTTTTCCATGCATAAATCAGTATTATATAGATATAAAGATAGAAGTCAAGCAAAGCGTAACCCCTCATCCAGCATTTCAGATATTTCCGTTGTAGAATGCAGAATTTGTTTTACAGGAATAGGTGATCTGTAAAGTTGTCTTCTGGGATGCAATGGCTGTGTAGACCAAGGAAAGATATGACATTTTGGAGGAATATACCTTCTGGCTATAAAAATAAGCCAAGTAAAAAACCAGCATGTTGCAGGCAGCTAGGATAATTTTTTATAGTCACCACTGTGAAAACCTGAAATTCAACATGTGTGTCCATGATTTTTCATTTTACATCACATGGATATTTTATTTTGCTTGGACTAACACAGAATGGAGAACTTAACGAAATGTATACCAAGATGATAGTGGCGGGTGTAACAATTTGAGAAATCTAGTGTGGGTTATAGTAAGTTGGGCAGCGATACAGTTACTTGTAATTCCGAGATATAAGTGCGCAATAAATCCAATTTCCAATCCAACCCCCGTCCATAGTCACTAAACACGTGACTGTGTGTAGGTACATTGACTTGTCCCATCTCGGAAGTGACTATGACCCATGGCAAACGTTTACACATCCGTTACGTGGCTATGTGTCATAACCATTTCGAAATACTGTGATCACGTGTCGAATGGTCTACCAATTGCATCAATTGTTGGACCCCTATACGTGGCATGAAGTACGAATCCTCTTCCACATCCGCCATTTTGACATATAGTGTTAGGTAGGAGCGGATAGTTAATGTGTTAGCGTTTTGTGAAGAAATCTACCTTTTTAATCTCGGAACGTAAGTTTCAGTAGGTTTACCTACCTTAAAAATATTGGCAATTAAATCGTGTTATATTGAGGTATGTTTTATGTAGTTTTGTATCGTAAATATGACTCATCCCCTTACGTTGGGAGGAGAGCCAAGGTGACAAACGGAAAGGCTTGACTTTATTTTAAGTTAAAGAAAACGTGTATTGAGTTGTTTGTTGCTTTATATTACGCCAGACAAGAGGAGGTCGTGTTTCACTTGATACTAATTTTTGGCATTAAAGAACGTTTTTAGATTCGAAGACTTAAAGTCGACCGGCAGTTGATTTTGATCCAGACAATGCCACTAGTGGCTGAATCAATAGGGTTTAACCCTATTCCAGTAGACAAAGTTATCTCGCAATAATGTGGGATTTCAGAAAGCGTGGTTGCTGTACACCATATGTTGAAGAAAATGAAGAGTTTTTTGTATCAGTATTTAACTGTTTCGTTTTTTCTAGGTATTGTAGTAAACTGCCAACATGGGGAATGTGTTTGCAAATCTCTTCAAAGGCCTATTTGGCAAGAAAGAGATGAGGATATTGATGGTGGGGTTAGATGCAGCAGGAAAGACAACAATTTTATATAAACTGAAGCTAGGTGAAATAGTTACTACAATCCCAACTATTGGTAAGTGGATACATAATAGTTCTTTAAACATGAAAATATTAGAAGTATGCTAAATCACAACGTGGCTTACGATTTTGAATAATTATGGACACTGTTCATTGAGCCAATTGTTCAAAGTAGTTGGGTGTGAAATTTTTCCAAAATGAAGTTACATAGTTGATAAGTTATTGTTATTAAGGGTTACATGTAGTATGTTGTGTTGTAGGATTCAATGTTGAAACTGTGGAGTACAAGAACATCAGCTTTACGGTATGGGACGTGGGCGGTCAGGATAAAATTCGACCTCTGTGGCGACATTACTTCCAGAATACACAAGTTAGTAATGTGAATTTGTAAATATTTTAACAGGGGTATAGTCTCTCTCTCTCTATATATATATATAAATATATAAATAAATAAATACTTTTGCTTTCCATACATCAATATAGCATGTCATGTGAGCATAGGAACATTATCATCATCATGTAAGTGCACACTTATTAACACTTCTGTGTCGGGAGATTTAAATCTCAGAATGAGTTTCCACTGGGAATTTAAATTCAGACATATGGAATTGCAGTGGCTCCTGAACTAGTAATAACTGTTATTTCCTTGAATTTGATTTGTTTCATTCTGGTCCCTCACACTAACAATATCATGAAAAGTAAAACAGTTACGTCTAGTGTGAGTGGTGAAGATTTTTCTTATTTTAATTATTTATGCCCTTGCATGTTTCGGTCTTCAGAGACCATCATTAGAGGGACACCCTTTACATCAATACAGCTGGAAGCAACTATTACAATACACGTTCTGAATGCCTAAATATATACGCATAATATTAATAACATACAGTTGGTTATAAAATCTAAAGTTTTTACAACTACGGCGGCTGTTCCAGTACATTAAAATATTTGTAACTGGTTTGTTAAAATATTTTATTGGAATATATAAACCAAGCAGGTTCGTGAAGAAAGTCGTCTTCTGGGGTTTGGCGCCGTGTATTCTTCGTTTTGGCTGACGTTTTGGAGGAACGTATCGCCTCCATCTTCAGAGCAGGTGAATGGCTTGTGAATGCAGAAAGCAGTAACTGTAATGATTAGGAAGTGAAAGGCGCTGCTTTATATAGGAAGTAGGCAGGGGGCATGGTTAGGAAGAGCAGACCAATAGGAGCAGTGGAGAGCGATTAAGGCCATATATGGTGTTGGTGCTAAGGGGTGGGGGGATGGCCAGTGAATCCAGGAAACTGGAGGTCAATAGCACTTGGAGGTTGCGGTTAGACAAGAAGAACCGGTTGGCTGGGGACAGGCTACTGACGTCAATGACATGACATGCAGCCATTCACCTGCTCTGAAGATGGAGGCGATACGTTCCTCCGAAACGTCAGCCAAAGCGAAGAATACACGGCGCCAAAACCCAGAAGACGACTTTCTTCATAGTCATCGCCGTGAAAACCTCAAAACTTACAAGTAGGTTCATGTTGTCTTTCTTCTTATTTCTCTTGATGGGGCCCGAACTTGTGCCACCTTGCCATTCTCGAGAAGAGGGTTCTTTGGTATTTTCATGTATGTGTTTGTGGCACGCTGTGTTGCTGTTCATAAATTCCAATAAAAAAAATGTAATGTAATATTCGCTTCCAGCCATATTGATGTAAAAGGTGTCCCTCTGATGATGGTCCCTGAAGACCGAAACATGTAAAGGCATAAATAATTGAAATAAGAAATATCTTCATCAATCACACCAGACGGAACTGCTTAACTTTTCATGATGTTATTTCCTTATGTGAAATAGACTTACCATTATAAGAATAAGGAAAAACTCAGAATATCTTTAATGTGTGCATTTGATAGAAATTTGCTAGCTGATGAAATTCCTACTAACAGTTGATTTACAGTTTGTATGTCTAAAATCATTTCCCTCAAGAAAAATTAATAAATCCTATTGATACACCAGATGGTAGCTTAGGCCTTTATCTTGAAGTATATGCAGGCAGAATTAATGTGTTTCAAATTCTGCTTTTAAAGTGGAAGCACAAAGCATGAGCAGTTATCTACGTGCAGTGCATGGCTCTTCACATGGACAGATTACAATTATTTTATTTAATAATCAGATTTACAAGTTCCTCATAGAAAACATGCAGTTGAAGCAGTTGTACTCAGTAATGAGTTCTCAATAGTATTCACTTTCAGATGGTACGTTGTCACCTTTAGAATTCATTGCTGATTGTTTCTGTTTGAATTTGGTCTACACAAAAGGGAAATGCCATTTTGTCCCAATGGACTTGGGAAATTTATACATTAACCCACAAGCCAGTAGTTAAATATCCAAGGGAATCCTGTTGTATCCAGTGTTTGAATCTGCACTGTAGCAACAGTTGCAAGTTCTTTTGGAAAGAGAATTACGTGAACCAGGATAAATACCAAAATACTTGCATACCTACCTCTGTATTTGCAGTTCTCATCACTTCTTCATGAAACCCTGAGTTCTGGTTTCACTGTCAATGACCAGAAGAAAGTAATCATCAGAGCCTCTGAATACTAATGCAGTATAAAAGTTTTGATAGACTGTTGATAGATGGCAGCACACTGCACTTTCTTGCAGGGCTATGGTGGATGTGTAGTAGGGATGCAGCAGACTGCTGTAGCAGTGTAAAACTTATAGATGTAGATGTTCACATCAGTTCAGCTTGAGGGGTTAAAATGTGTGCTGTAACAAAAGTTAATATGGCTTGTTTGCAAATTACATCTTCTACTTCTTCTTCTATGGTGCAACAGCCCGATGTCAGTCCTTGGCCTCCCTTATGAAGCCCCTCCATTCCTCTCTATCCTGCGCTGCTCTCTTCCAGTGCCTTACACTGCTTAACTTCATCGCATCTTCTTCCACCGCATCAGTCCATCTAGTTCTTGGTTTTCCAGCATGTTCCTACCACCTATTATACTATATAATGTTTTCTTTGGGATACACTCCTTGTCCATTCTCTGTACATGCCCAGCCCATTGCAATCTTTTAAGCTTTATCATCACAGATCTCTGGCTCCTTATATAATTTGTGTAACTATTATATCTTATTCTCCATATCCCATTCTCTTTTATTGGTCCATAAATTCATCTTAGGATTTTCCTCTTGAATGAACTGATGACTGATTCCTCTTTCGTTAGCGTCCAACCCTCACATCCATAATAAAGCACTGGTCTTATCATTGTTTTATATATTTTTGTTTTAATTGCTCGGTGTATATCCTTTGATCTAAAAACTGATTGTAACGAGAAATATGCATTATTTGCTAGTTATATTCTTCTTGTTATTTCATGATTTTCCTCTCCATCTTTGTGGAATTTCGATCCTAAATATATGAAGTCTTCAACTATTTCTATCCTGTCCCCTTCCATTTTAATTTCTCCAGTTTGCCTTGGATTCCTTCTAGATTGTATCAGCATTTTAGTTTTATTTACGTTCACCTCTAAGCCAGTTGTTTTTGCTATGATATTTATTTCTTTATATGTCTCCTTCATTGCTCTTAGGGATCTCGATACTATAATAATATCATCCGCATATGCCATTATTTGTGTTAGTTAGTTATTTAGAGAGGGTGGGTTTCCCCATGCACCGCGACCAGTTTGATCTATTGTGCTTCCCTCTATGATATTCTACCAGTCTCTATACCCTACCGATAAATGGTGCGTACCATCAGTCCCGCCGAGCAAGTGAGTTCGGCCATTTGCTTAGCGGTATCTGTATACTTCCCCCATCTATCAAGAGGCCTTAGAGACTATTGTTGGGCGGGAAACGTCCTGGATTTGGCTCAGTGATCCCCTTTGGGGATATGAGATTATTTTACGTGCCTTAAAGTTACGACACGGGACACACAGCTTGAAGTCCCTCCCGGAGGACTTGTTCCCTGAATTTTTCCGCCCTTAAAAATTCGACGACCTCCGCCGGGTATTTGAACCCGCATACCACGAGTCATGAGGTGGGAATATTACCTGTAGACTATGGAGGCCGCTATTATTTGTGTTTGTTTATTTGCTGTTGTGTTCCTTGTGTCTACATTACATTTCCTCACTATATATTCCAATACCAAATTAAATAGTGATGGTGCCAAACTATCTCCCTGTTTTAATCCTTGATTTGTCAACACTTTGCAGACCGCGCACGCATTAATACGTTTTTCGCTTTTAAACGTGGCGGACCGGTCGCATATTAATATGTTTTTAGAACATGATAAGTTGCAACACACTATACATTGCTCTGGCGCCACCTACATTGCATGCAGCCGCCTGCAGATGCGTGATAGGACTCTGGAATGTTTAGTTAGCTGTCAGTAACTCGACCTTGCTGTTTACTTAACTGGCTATAAAGGAAAATGCTTTGCCTTCTTCAAGCTGTGTGTATCAGCCAGTAGCTTATGGGGAGAATGGATCAAGGACAAATTCTCCTTCGATGACCTAGCTGACCTGCCTTGTGAGACGCGTAGTAATGGATTAATTGTCATTCAGACAGCGACAGTGANATGCGTGATAGGACTCTGGAATGTTTAGTTAGCTGTCAGTAACTCGACCTTGCTGTTTACTTAACTGGCTATAAAGGAAAATGCTTTGCCTTCTTCAAGCTGTGTGTATCAGCCAGTAGCTAGTGGGGAGAATGGATCGAGGACAAATTCTCTTCCTATGACCTAGGTGACCTGCCTTGTGAGACTCGTACTAATGGATTAATTGTCATTCAGACAGCGACAGTGACAGTGGACAAAAAAGAATTGTGGCCACAGACAGTAAAAGTGACAGTAGCTCTGACGATAATGAGGGTAATAACATTGTGCGTAGTAACATTGCGGGGACAGCAAAAAATCTAAAAAAATTCTAAACCCTGATTCAAAATTGAAATACAAAGCATTTCTGATGAATGTGGCAAAGGCCTGGGCTACAGTCCAGATGGTGGCGGCAGAACCAGGGTCACACAAAGGCTTAGTACAACCGGGTCCATCAACTCCCACCCCACGAAGGCCTCATGTGGACTCCCCAGGTTGACTAGCGGGTGATATGCCGAAAAATACCCTCATGAAAATAGTGAAGAGTGAACATTCCAAGGGGAAGAATCCTTCTAGGCAATGCCATGTTTGCACAGTTCACAAAAAAAAGTATGTCTACATTTGCAAGTTTTGTGTAATGCCACTTCACAAAGGGGAATGGTTCCAGAAATATCACACTCTCAAGCACTTCTAGGAGCATTGATAGGTGTTCTCCAGAAATTTTAGTTCAAAAAATTAATTAGGAGATTTTATATTAATTTTTAAAGTGAACAGTGCACAAGTTAGGGTAGTAGGTATAAAAATGCTGGTCCCCAGGGTGATTTAAATATTTAAATCGCTGGTCCGCGAAGTGTTAAAGCATTCTGTTAACTGGTTCTGGATTTTAACTTGAATGATTGTTTCTGTCATGGTTAAGTTAGTTATTCTACTTAGTTTTGTTGGAATACCAAAAGTGGACATAATCATCCGTAATTTCTTATTATTGTATCATATGCTTGTTTAAAATATATGAAACATAGATAAATATCTGTATTAAATTCCCAGAATTTCTCCGTTATTTGTCTCAGGGTGAATAAATTGTCTGTTGTTGACCTGTTGGGTCGAAATCCTGATTGATATTCTATTATTTTTTTCTATATATGGATCCAGTCTCTTTTTTAGTATCCTTGTTAAAATATTATATGCTGTCGGTAGTAATGATATACTCAGTAGTTACTGCACGTTAATTTATCCCTCTTTTTAAATATGGCACATATAATGCTCTTTCCCCAATTTTCTGGTATCTTTTCTTCTTCCCACACTTTATTTATAATTCTGTGGAGTGCTATTATTCCTTCTTGTCCTCCTGCCTTCAATAATTCTGCTGATATGTTAACCCCTCCTGGTGCTTTATTTAGTTTTTGTTCCTTTAATGCTTCTTCCACTTCTTCCTTTGTAGGAGGCTCTATTATCTCTTCCTCTTCCCCTTCTCCATTGTCTGTATTTTCTTCATTGTCCTTGTTATCTTCCATATTTGGATTTTGATTTAATAATTGTTCAAAATAATCTTTCCATGTATTCATAATCTCTGTTTTATTATTTATTAGAAGCCCTTTTTTGTCTTGGATAAATTCTGTTTTTGGTTTGAAACCGTCTTTCATATATTTGATTCGACCAAAGGCATTTTTTGTTTTGTTATTTTTGAAGTCTTCTTCCATTTGCAGTAATTGCTCATTTAGAAAGTCCCATTTCTTTTTCTTGCAAATCTTGTCTGCTTTCCTTCTTGCTTCTTTATGCGCCTCATTTCTTGCTCTTGTTAGTCTTTCCATATATTCCTTTTTCTTGAGGTTTATACTCTCCCTACATTCCTTGTCGAACCATTCTCTATTATCCTGTTTCTCTTGATATCCCGGAGTCCTCTCGGCTTCTGTAATTGCGGTTTTAAAATCTACCTATATCCCTTCTACCGTTACTTCTTTATTTGCTCTATTGTCATTAATTCCTTTAATTTTATTTTGAAATGCTTCTCTCTTATCGCCCTCCATAATCTTGTCAATATTAAATTTCTTACATTTCTCATACTGCTTAGATCTTTGACAGCTTATTTTACATCTATATTTAACCTGTACTAAGTAATGATCAATATCACAGTTGGCCTCTCTTAACTCTTTTACTGGCACGAAGGGTATTTAAATCCCACCCCTGTCCTGGCAGGCCCTTTAAACCTTATGTCGCTAAAATGCATGTTGTTACTTTTTCCTAAACAACTTCAACAAAAATTGGTTTTTAAAAACGAAATTTTTAGGAACTAATTAAAATACAATATTTTATGCAATAAATGCTTTTCCACACCTCTTTCTTTGTTTTTCTTCGTGTGATAAACATTGAAACATGAAAGTTTGCAGAGAGCCACACCACAGCCTGCACACATGATACTTGTTTCTTTTCTAACCTTGTGATTAGCACTCACGCGACACTTTCTCAGGGCACCATTCTTCTTATTGTTACTGTTAGGAACATGGACCATTTTGTGAATTTTCAAGCCACCCTCTAGACGATTTGCTGGCTCTTTCACTGGTGGTCTTTTCAAGGTCGAGGGCGGAGGCGTGACTGCACTCTAGTCTGACCCAATAGATTCGTCATCCACTTCATTCCTTGACTTTTCTCCCTCTCCACACTGTTTGTTTGGTTCAGTCATTTTTCTACACAGTCCAATATAAAATCTTTGAATCTGTAATTTCTCTTCTTGTATTTTTCGTTTGTTGTGTTCTTTTTGAATAGAATGAAACTATTCAACCGCAAAGACATGTTTTGTCCATACCATGGGTGTGAAATAGGGGCCTAGTGGACAAATATTCTTCAATTTCAGGGCGTTTGTCGATTCCTGTCATGAACACAATTCCTAAGTATGTCCAGATTTCATCTGATGTGACATAATTGTAATTGTGTTTTCGAGAGTGAGGAGCTAACTCATGTGCGTTGAAGTGCTGGTGAGCATAGCGATTGGTTTCAGTTGTGATGTGATTTACCAAGTCGTCATCCAGAAAAAATTTTAATCCATGAAAAGGGATGCATTTTATGTGTTATATCAATTTTGATCCCGAAACTATTAGCAAATGGAAGTATTGGGGGTACAATGTCTCCGTACGTTCATGAGATGGGCGTGTCAGGCACCGCACTCGTGGTAGGTAAATGTTCATGATTACTGTCTTGTGGATCATTGCCTATCACTGTATTATTGTCACTATCAACTTCATCCAATTCAGGAATCATTATTTCATCGCCACTATCATCATCAGAAAAATCTCGTTCACAACATTTTCCAGCTGGTCTGTGGGAACACGAAGACACTTGGTGCAAGAAGCTATGGTGAAACTGAATGAATGTGAAATATTTTGTGACCTTTACCTTCTCAGAGGGTTCTGACAGTAATATAGACCCCCACAAAGTTTACAAGGGTTCTTTACAAACATGCACAAAAACTATCATATATATGTCTTTGGTTGATGAGTGCCAAGAGAGCAAAGAAGGGACGATTGTCAAAGCGTTAAAACACGCCAACGCCAGGGAACGGCTGGCATCGTCCGGGCGTTAAAACACGCCCACGCCAGTCAAAGAGTTAATGTTCTTACATCTATTTTTGTGCGGGAAGTATGTAGAGCTGATGATCAAGTTATTAATTTCTGCAAAATCTATTAATTTTATTCCATTATGGTTGGTTGTATCATGTAAACTTTCTGCCCCAATTACTCCTCTGTATTCCTTCTCTTTACCTATTTTGGCATTAAGATCCCCTAAAATAACCTTTATGTCATTACTTGGTATTAAATCATTTGTCTCTTCCATTTGTTGATAGAAATAGTCTTTGACCTCCTCTTCTTTTTCTTCTGTAGGTGCGTGCATGTTCATCAACATAATATTGAAAAAATTCGTTCTAATTCTCAAAGTGCAAATTCTTTCACTTACTGGTTTAAAGACTGTTATTGTGCTTTTAAATTTTCGTTCCGTTATAAAGGCTACACCAAATTCCTTATTGCCTTCTGCTTTACCACTGTAACATACAGTGTGTTTCTTTAATTCCATGATTCCTTTACCCAGCCATCTAATTTCCTGTATGGCTGTGATTTTCATATTGTACTTATCTATCCATTCTAGTACCGATTTCATGGCACTCGGTTTATTGAGGGTTTTCACATTCCATGTACCTAGAGAGTAGTCCATATTCTTTGCCAGTTGTTGTCTTGCATTCTGTTGAGGTTTCCGAGGCTTGATTCCAGGTTTTGAGACATTTATATTTTTTTTATGGTGAGAGGTCGTCAGCCTCTCGCCCAACCCCCAACCTGGAGGGCCAGGGTATCTGTCTTAGTCTGGGTCATCCCCTTCGACCTGTCCAGCATGGGTGGCCCTACCAGTAGCTATGCTACCGCTGACATAGCTCTCGGTCATTTGACCATGCAAGCCCCTCCACTATGTCAATTGCAATTTACATCACTTCATGTAATTGTGATGCTTGAATGTTAACTAAATTCCGCTTTCTCCCTCCTGGCCCTTCTGAAAGTAAGTTTAAACCAGTTTCAAGTAACCTTTAGGGCAAACGTACACCAAGGAAACTGGCAACTGTAGCTTCCAACAAATGTTAATCAGATGGAGTTGAACACATGGAACTGAATTGAGCAGCACAAAGTGGGGAAACAGCAAAGCAATTGCAGTGCAACTCATGGAAGACCAAGAAAGTGAACTCCAGGCAACTGAGCAAGCCAGTCTTCTCACATTGCATTGCAGCATAGTTTTCTGGTTTCAGCTGTTCTGTCATGCATGTATGATTCATTTTCTTCTTTAAATGGCATGGAAGGTAGATGAAGCTTCTAATTTTGTTTTTATGTAGTTAATTGAGCAGGAGCCTGGTGTATATGACAAATGCCACCCAGACTGTGAGGGAACCATCCACTGTTTATCATATGACATCTCCTCAAGAAGTATAGGGTAAACCCCAGTCATTGTTAACTTACTGAGAAATGGAAATGTCCGTCTGCATTTAATTGGCATGGATGACAGAAATTGATTGTAACTGTAGAAACAAAATGTCCAGCAGTGGTATGGTATATGTTTAGATATCTGCAAAATATATATAGCAGTAAGTAGATAAACTTTCCTTACTTGAGAGTAATCAGTAGTCTTTCCTCTGCTGCCACAGCTGTATGAGGTCCTACAGGATTCACTAATAAAGAAAAGTTTTCATTGCCCTTTCAGTGAAATGATTTTAACAATTCTGGATTGTAATTAGGTTCTTTCGAAACAATATAAGCACCTGAGTTTAAATTGTCACAGAAGAAGGGATGCAGTCAGTGTTCTTCCCCGTTGTCCCTTCTTATGCCATCTCAACCACCACCATATTGTGACCTCAATCTACAGACCTTTCTTTATTTTTCCACATAATTGCCACTTCTTTGTACACATTTCTCCCAGCGTTCTGGGAGTTTGAAAATTCCCCTTCTGTAAAATTCTGTTCCAGCCACCCGAAGACACTGACGCACTGCTTTCTGAATTGTCTCCCTTGTCTCAAAACGTTGTCCACGCAGCTGATCCTTCACAAATCCGAAAAGATGGTAGTCGGAAGGTGCCAGATCAGGGCTGAAGGAGGGGTGTGGAAGAACTTCCCACCCCATCTTTACAATTGCTTCCAATGTGAGGCGAGCGGTGTGGGGGCGAGCGTTGTCATGCAGGATGACGATGTCTCGTCCCGGACGTTTATCGTGCAATGCACGTCGGAGCTTGTGTAGCGTCTGGACATAACGAGCAGCATTGATGGTTTGCCCAAGTTCCAGGAATTCGGCCAGAATAAACCCCTCTGCATCCCAGAAGACTGTGCCTGTCACCTTCGTAGCTCACGGCACTGTCTTTGCCTTCTTTTTTGATGGAGAATGCAAATGGTGCCATTCCATACTCTGCTGTTTCGTTTCAGGCTTGAAATGGTGAAACCAGCTTTTGTCACCTGTCACACAGTACAGAGCAAAAATCATCCCCTTCGTGTCGATATCTCTGCAGCAGTTCTGAGGTGATGGCTTTTCGCTGACCTTTGTGGTCTTCGGTCAATAACCGCGGGACCCAACAAGCACAAACTTTCCTATAGCCCAAGCTTTCAGTCATCTCCTGTACTGCACTGAACCCTCTTCCAAGTTTTCGGGCTATTGTGTCCACAGTCACACTCCTGTAATCTTGAATGATCTCATCCACTCTTTCCTTGTTGCGTTCAGTTGATGCTGTTCAAGGACAACTGCTCCAAGGCTCATCTTCGATGCTGGTTTTCCCATCTTTACAATGTTTCACCCATCTTCAAACACTGCTCGCACCCATGCACACACTTCCATAAGCATACTGAAGTCTCTGGTGAATTTCTGCAGCAGGGATTTCCTCTTTCACAAGAAATTCGATGACAGCACGCTGGCGAAACGACATATGGTTGTCAGCCATTTTGTTAGGAGTGATACTGGTCATGTGATGCAAGCTATTGATGACACAAGACACTCAAGTTTAACACAACAGCTGGTTCCACCTACCACCCTACTCTAGTCTGCTGTTCCCAGGTTGCATGCAAAAAAAGTTGCTCATGACTTTTGGTACGACCTACATAAGTTGGAGAAACCCACGTGAGACGATGTGAGCAGCTAATCAGACATAAGTTTCCTTGTTGTGCATATGCTAATCTGGAAACCATTTGCCTGCTTGAAATCAGTGATGTTTCTTGGAAGTTGCTGTTGCCAGTTTCCTTGGTGTGCGAGTTCATGTAATCAATATGAAGTTCTGAATCCAGTACAGGTTAGCTGCCTGGAGCAGCAGCATATATATTTAGATTGGGTCTATTTCAGTTACAGCTGTAGTTGCACTAGGTTAATATTTGTGGTTTTAACACAGCCAAGTTGCCTTGCTCTTCTTAATGTTAAGTCACAATTTTTTCAGTTTGATGAATAGGCTGTGTGTTTCTCTAATAACTGAATTTGACAGGTTAGATTTCAAAGTGGTTAGAGTAGTTTCAGGAGATGCTGCATGTGCTTATCTAGTAAAATTGGCAGTTTTTGGATGTCATTTATTACTGGTTCAGATTCCAAATATTGTTTGCATATGTTCATCTCTTTGCTATGCTTTAATTTCTTACACACAAAAAGTTATTTTTTTCTACATGGCAGGTTTACATGCTTATGAGTTACAGATGATTTTGTGGATAGTAAAATAATTGTGTATGAAAATAATAGGCTTTAAATTTAACAGTTTATTCAAGACTAAAACTGTAACATGTTTTCTGTGGTGATGTTACATGGTACTGAATTCCTAGCATTGGGCTGACATTTGATGCTAAGTAACTTACGTATTATGTACATTACGATTAAACAACCCACAGTCATGAAGAAAGAGCACTCTTTCATGTGACATTTATCGTGAACATGTGGATCATTGACGTTAAAAAGTCTTTGTTACCTTATGCTGCCTTTACCAACAACACAGTTCACATTTAGAAATTTCTTATTGTCCGTAGTACAATATTTTGAATTTTATTTTCACCATTTCTATAGCCACAGGGTCTGATGATTGAAGAAGCCGTTGTGACATGTTTAATTAATACTGTACTGCTGCAACAGACATGATTTGGCTACTCCTACAAAACTGATTAATATTGTGATATGGTAACTCATTAATGGATTTTGGACTTTGTCCATTGTCCAGTATTCTAAAAACTAGGGAACACAACATTTTGGAAACTGGATCTGTTTCCATCCTTGGTTGAGAGGAAGGCACCTACTCTCTTGGATCCTGTAGAAATAGCTGACCTCAGTCACTGGACCTACATGAATCTACATATGATAACATTATTTTGTTCTGTAATGGGTTTCTTCCTGTGAAATAATTTCCCATTTTAAATCTGTGTAGTGTACAGTATTCACATACCATGTACAGATTGTGGTCTGAAAAGTCATGGCAATCCATTCAAAGTACATACTATTAGAGGCAGGAAGTTATTCTCTTTGGAATTCATCAAACATGTTTGATTTATGGGGTGACATGGTTGAGATACTGTGCTACAAGCTGAAAGGTTGCAGGTTTGATTCCTGAAGAGGTTGTTGGATTTTTCAATTGACCTAATCCTTCCAGCTGCACTATGGCCCTGGGGTTGCCTCAGCCTCTAACAGAAATTAGTATCAGAAATCTTCCTGGGATTAAAGGACGGCTGGCACATAAGGCTGACGATCTCGCTACCATCTGTGAGCTGATCGTCTAGAAAATGTGGGAGCCTCAAAGTCTCATGAACCTATGGGCCTTGATGACTTGTTATAGGGATACAGTAAACATCAGATGGTGATACAAAGCATGAATACCCATACTAGTGTGGAAGGATTGTTTTTATTTTGATCCCTTCTGTTTATCCACATATTTCATCTACCAGGAATAGCTCAGTGACCATGGTCAAGATGCATTAATGGCAAATCCAAATTAGCTCTAAAGTGGTATGAAATGGAAATGTTATATGTGAACATAAGGTGAGGTACCATGTATGAGGAATTTCTGTGGGAACTCTGTTAATGATCGGATGGAAGCCAGACATGATAATGTTAACTCTTTAGGTAAAAGGTAAAGTTGTCCTTCTGCTAAATTAGTTAAGCACTATGCCATGAAGACAAATGGGGATGGAGGTGTAGCTGCACTGTTCTTGACCTCAGCACCAGGTTTAGGTGAGTAGTCAGATTCATGCCCTAGCAGCTTTATGCTTGGGAAAAGAGCATTCGGTACCCTTGGATAGGAGGCTGGGTAGGCCCCAGAGCCAGTCTGGGCACTGTGAAGAAGGGAGAAAATATTACTTTAATATACAGGTACTAAAAAGGAAGATACTAGCAAGAATTCCTCCTACAACCACTGGTTTCCAAATGCACTCATGCTATTAACCACAAAGTAGTATTAATAGTAGAGAACCTTACTACTGCTGCTGCTGCTGTCACCTCACTACACCTGGTACTATTGCTGTGAGAGATTGCATCTTCTTAGGTACAACTACCTTACTACAGTAAGTGCTAGGTAAATAGGAGGTAGTTGCTTAGAGTGAGATCAGGGCTGTGAGGAGGGTGGTCAGTTGAGTTGTGCATCAGTACATTAGGTTGAGACCAGGTTCCACACTAAACAGGTAAAATTATAGTTACAAATAAAAATTAGTTCCCCAGGGGTGAAGTGGCAGGGTCGTAAATCTGACCACTCACCTCCATCTAGTGCTGAGGTCAAGAATGGTGGAGATATCCCACATGTGTCTTCATGGTGTGGTTCATAATTAAGTGGCGGGACAACTTTACTTGTATCTTTGAGAAACAAACATTTAATACATTATCATCCACATCTTTTGAATGACACGTACATGTTTCAAGAGAAAATATGTTAAAGATCTCTTTTGTGACAGGTGACTGTTAACATATCTTGAGTAGCACTTGAAAAGATTTGTAATCATTTGACAGGAAATACAGGGTGGGACAGAGGAAATGCATGTTTTTCACATAAGAATAACTTTGTTGATTTTCAAGATAAAACCTTTTTAATTACACACAAAAGAAGGTATTTAAATGCATTTTTAACTTACATTACATACAGAAAATAATGTGTCAGATGATGTCGTTGCTGGACACACATTTGGAGCCTGTCCTCAAAATTCTGAATCGCATTCTTGAACATGTCTTCTGGCACAGCTGCGATTTCTTGACGAATGGAAGTTTCAGCTCTTGGATCGTTTGTGGTCTGTTCGTGTACAGTCTTGCCTTGGGGTATCCCCACAAAATAAAGTCACAAACTGATAGATCAAGGGAGTGTGGGGGCCAAGAAACATCACCAAAACGGGAGATCACATGTTGAGGGAACATGCGTCGAACAACTTCCATTGATGCTCTTGCCGTGTGAACTGTGGCACCATCCTGTTGGAACCACATTTGTCTCATGTTTACCCGATGTCTTAGAGGAGTTCTGGATGCAGCAACGATGGAAGTTGTTTTATGTGTGTTCCCCCAACGTGTGATCTCCTGTTTCGGTGATGTTTCTTGGCTCCCGCACTCCCCTGATCTGTTGGTTTGTGACTTCTTTTTGTTGTGATACAACAAGGCAAGAATGTACATGAACAGACCATGAACGATCCCAGAGCTGAAACTTTCCATTCGTCAAGAAATCACAGCTGTACCAGAAGACATGTTGGAGAATGTGTTGCAGAATTTTGAGGAGAGGCTCCAAATGTGTGTCCAGCAGGAAGGATCTCATCTGACTGACATAATTTTCCACATGTAATGTAAGTTAAAAGTGCATTAAAATACCTTCTTTTTTGTGTAATTAAAAAGGTTTTATCTTGAAAATGAACAAAGTTATTCTTTTGTGAAAAACATGTGTTTCTTCTGCTCCATGCTGTATGACTTTTCTGGAAATACCTTTTGAAATCAAATGATTGTTCAGTGATGATGAAAATACTCATAGTATATCATACTAGCTGTACCCGGCCACGCGTTCCTGTGGCTCAGTCTAACGAAATATTTCAATTCAAACGCAGATCAATCGACACAGCTCAATCCCACCGCCAATTGCACTGAAAAATAAGGAGAACAGTTAAGAAAACGAAATGAAAAACAATGAAACATAAACTATACTCACGAAATGAACACTATGGTAAACGACACATCCCAATTCCAACACCCAAATCCAATTTATATTTATATAGATGTAATGTGTTTGGGCACGTCACGCGAGTATTTATTGTTCTTCGCTTTTACACTTATACACTTTGCAAGAATTGTCACTTTCAGTATCAGAACCAATTCGGGCGGGATAGGGAATACCTTATCGAAGAGTTAGTTTCATCTGTTGCTTAGGAAATGCTAGCACAGAACACCTTGTAGAAGTGTTTGGTTTCATCCGTTGTTACGCGACGGAACCTCTTATCCTATGCCATCGGTGAAGAACTTTCGGAGATCTTCGAAGGGTAACAAACCAACATTTATGTTTTCATTTATATAAATAGATAGAAGATAGATTGACATTTTTAATGATTTTAACATCATAAAGTATTAAAATACATTTTTAGTGAGTGACATATTTTTGATGTCTTTTAAATTGTTGCATTATTTACGTGTACTTTGATAATAAGAATATGTCGCGTGTTATCTATGTAACGTTGTTGTGGTAACGTGTCTCCTATTCAATGCGACAAATAACTTCCACGCACGTCTCGGATTCAGCGAATAAGTTATTGAACACTCACTTTTACAGTAGCGAGTACAATTATTATCACGTCCAGTATCACCGAAAACTCTTTGGAGCTGGACTATTATAACCTGGTTTCGGACGCAATAGAGGGCACTTTCGCCCAGGGTTCCATTTCACGTGTTCTGTGCTCGTTGCTGCAGAAATGCATTATTTCCGCTGTTTCAGCAGTTCGTTGCCACGGTTATTCCTAGGCAACTATTTGTTGGTATTCGATGGATGACGTATAACACGTTACAGTATATTAATATTGAGTACAATTAATACTTTAACAACCAACCAACCTGTCACAGGTGTGCCATGTATATAATAGGTATATAAAAACGCGTGTGTTCAAATGCAATATTGTATCAAAATTTGGAAGCAATCGGTGAAGAAGTTTCGGAGATCTTCAAGGGCTAACAAACCAACATTTACATTTTTATTTATATAGATTAAAGTTGGGCAAGCAGAAGAATTGCAGAAACAAAGCATTAATAAATTCTCCTGTTCCATGCTTTCTTTCCATTTTCCAGGCTTGGCAGGAGTGCTGTAGAATGTCTTGAACAGAGTATAGGCAGTTGCTGTAAGAGAGCAAATGTGAAAAAAAAGCCATGGCAAGATATTTTCCTGTTTGTGTAACATGAGCTTTTGAGAATTTAGCTGTTTCATGTATTGAAGCAGTTCCAGCATTTCAGCATACATTGCAGTCACCATCATCAGGGTGAATGAGGCAAAAGGAGATGGGAGTAAGAGTTAGGGTGTAATACTATCCAGTGGGAAGGGGCTAGATGGTTAATAAAATGCTTGAAGGGGAACAGGTACAGCCAAACTTTGCTCAGTTTGTATCTGTCTTCACTGTTGTAATTGTGAAGGTGTTTGACTCTTTTGATGTCCTCCCAGGTGATGCCAGGAGGGTTAGCAGGGTTATTTGCTAGGGTTGCAGTGTTGTTGAATTTGAATGTATGTGTGTGATATTGGAACAGTTCAGTATAAGAATACAGAATTTATTCATTAGGTACACCCTGTGAAAACTTAAGGCAATTTTTCTGTAAATCATTAAGCATCTTACATTGGATAAATCAGTGCATTACCTCAGAACAGGTTGGTCAGTTGGTAGCACTGTAGACTTGTATTTGGAAAGTGCTTAGTCTGAAACTTGGCTGAATTACTAGCTATTCTGACAGGTTTTTTTTTGTGATTTTCCTCAGTTGCTGTAGGGAAATGCTGGGATAGTATGTTATGTAGGCTGTAACAATTTCCTTCTATAACCCTTTCCAACTCAACAGTTATCTTATCCATCACTATATAGTCTTCATACTGAAATTGTCAAATTCCCCCCCCCAAATAACACAATACTAGACCTCAGTATTTTGCATGATAATTTTGAGATGGTTGCACTAGAAGTGTCATCTTTATGTTAGATGAGGGTGCAATGGAATTGTCATGTATAAGGGTAAAAGTTGAATTCACCAACAGAGTGCTTTCTTTTTATATGATCCAAGTGGTAAGTCTGTTATGGGGCATAAAGCTTCAATATTAGCATCATTGTCTTTCTTGTAAGCGTTTTTTGCTGTATAAACAAAATATTGCTTTGGCACATACACGGTGTGTGCAGGATCTGTTAGGACTAATTTTTTTTAAATTTTGCCCTGCAGTGCCATCTGTTGGCGAGTTGCGTTAAGATTCTTGAAGTTTCAGCTGTGGCTGTCTCTTATTTCAAAGCGCAAACATCGCTGCATCATGTGTTCTGACGCTCATCGGAAAATGGCAGTTGAACAGAGATCCAACATCAAATTTTGTTTGAAGTTAGGCAAAGCAGCCGGAGAAGCGTACTAAATGATGAAAACCATGTACAGTAATGAATGTTTGAGTTGCTCAAACATTTTTTGACGGTATGTTGTATTTCATGATGGCAGGGAGGACATTGAAGACGCTCCACCTGCATCAAAGCCGAGAACAAGTCGCACTGAAGAAAATGTGAAAGAAGTGACCGAAATCCTTGCATCAGACAGATATGTTTCTGCAAGATTCATCGAGGAGCTTTTGGGAATACCAGAAAGTACTGTGCATCAAATTTTGACTGAGGATTTGGGCAAACGGAAGGTCTGCGTGGTTTTTATACAGCATGCGCTGTCAGGTGATGAAAAACATGCCAGAGTGGAACAGCGCAAAGGCATGTTATGGCTGGCCCAAAGTGATACAAAATTTACAAAATTGATTGTTACTGGTGAGGAGACATAGTGTTTTCAATATGAACCTCTCACAGAGCGGCAGAGTGCAGCGTGGTTGAGCCCAAATAAGCCGAAACCAAAGAAAGTGCGCATGCAGAAGAGTTGAGTAAAGACACTGCTAACCGTTGTCTTTGATTCCAAAGGAATTAGTCACAAGGAATTTCTGCCAGAAGGTCAGACAGTGAATTCTGATTATTATCTCGGAGTCCTCAATCATTTGTGGGCGAGAATTCTTGGAATTCACCCTGAATATCGAGAGCAAGGTTCCTGTTTGCTCCTCCATGACAGTGCCCCACCTCACAAATCGAAGATCGTGTGTGATTTTTTGGCCAGAAAAGGGATCATAGTCCTTGATCATCCTCCATATTCGCCAGATTTGGCTCCAGCAGATTTTTGGTTGTTCCTAAAAGTTAAGTTTGCGATGAAAGGAGACCATCACGACACCATCCAGGGCATCCAAAGGGAATCTGCTGCAATTTTAAATGCGATTTCACAAAAATAGTACAGTGACTGTTTTCAAAAACTTTTCAGTCGATTCCGGCTATGTATTGATTCAGAAGGAGACTATTTTGAATAAAAGAGTGAAATTTTGAAAATAATTCACATCTTGTATTTTTAATGAACACAGTCCTAACAGAACCTGGACACACTGTGTAGATTGCAAAGGGAGTCATATATGTCAGTATTACAAGAAAGTGTCCATCTTACTGCTTGACTGAATTTAACAAATGCATTGCACACACACTGTGGAGTACTGTGAGGTTGTAGCAGAACATTGTTTCATTGCACTGTTTATGTATGTCTTTGCTTCCTTTTGAAGAGCTTTCAATAAAAATTGGGGTGCTAACAGTACAGTTTGTTGGTTTTGTAATTTAACTGCATAAGTAAAAAGTATGGGGCCCCAGTTTTTTTCTGCTCACTTAAAATAACCATTTATGGAATCTTTAGATCCAGTAAATGCTTATCAGTGTACAGATGGAATTGACTGGCAGATAGTAGAGTGGCAGCACTGTTAGTGATTGGATATGTGGAATTGGACCCAGGACCCAAAACAGAAATGTCAAATTCATAGATTTGTGTAGGAAAGTTGGATCAGATTATGACTGTGGTGGTGGCGATAGTCAGGAATCTAAATACTGGGTTTAGAAATATATTTAACAAGGAAATTACTGATGTGAAGAAGGAAATGAGAACATGTTCTCAGTAGCAGATTATGTCAGTAGGCAGCAGTGAGTGTGGTGTCTGGGAGGTGGACAAAGCAGGATGTAGATAATCAAAGAGGCTTAACAGTATTGGAAAAAGAATAATGTAATAATTTTGGGGCTTGTTTGATGACATTGAATACAGTGATGAAGATTTTGTTAGTGAAAGTGCAGTTGGCTTGTGTTCCATGATTAGAAGAGTTTGGGTGAATTGTGCAATATTAGTTCGCTTTATGATGAACTTACTTTTAGAGTAAAATAATAATGGCCTTTGCTTAGGAATGTAGGGCTGTATTTAAAATGAACGGTAAATATGGGATGTTAAGTTTTGGTAATGGCAAAGTTAAATGCATATTGTTCTAGAGAAGCACAGTTAGTTTGGTTACTTTCAGTATGTAATAATGATGTAATGAATGCGGTCCTACCCTCACAGTTACCAGAGTTACTCAGTGATGGAAGGATCATTTAATATTCAACAGACTCAGTAAGTTGTAGGATTTGAGGTTCTCACAGTGGTGTTGGTGAAGAGTTGCTTCTTCTAGGATATAATGCTATGCAGTCCACTGAAAGTTGGCTGACATTTTGGAAGAACACGTTGCCATATCCTCAGAGTTGAAGAGAAGTCAAGCAGGAAATGAGCATGAAGCAGGCAACAAGCAGACCTGCCTGCTTCCTACTGGTTTCTTTCTTGATTTTCTCCTCATCCCTGACTTTCATTGCATTGCATGGTGTTATATCCGGGAAAACATAACTCATGAAGTCAGTAAATTGACATTACTGTTGTCAGTGTACATTAAAATTTAATTTAGATTTGTAATTAATGACCCTGATAGCAAATATGTGACCTTAGATCTAGAAGTACTCCTGTTAAACATCCCTCCACTATTTCAGACTTCTTGTTTAGATTATTTTGTATTTCTTTTCGCAACAGTTATTCAGCTGTTGTCTGACTTTATTATGTATAATAAGTGGCAGACAGTGCAGTGACTAATGAAGCTATTTCTGCCACATTTAGGCATTATATTGTGTTCTTTATCAATGCTTTCTCATTTTGTGTGCCAGTGCTAGAAGCCAAGAGTAATTTTACTTGAAGGATAAGGGTTAAACTTGCAAAATGTATGCCATTCTATATGTTGCATATTATTGGATTATCCACAGTTGTTTGGATGAATGGAGATGTATGTTGCTTTAACACTATGGTAGTGTGTAAATTGTTTACATTCATGCAAGTAATTACAGTCAATCTGATACCAAGCTGTTTACAGTTACAGGGATTAAATATGGTATATCTTCAGTGTTATTCAGGTTAATATATATGACAGATGAGTATAGTAGGATTGATTACTTGCATAGATTGTGAAATATCCATAATGTTGAAGTGAATCTGTTGTAAACTTTGGTCTTACATTTCGCATAATATCTGATTGCATCATGTGAACTGGTTACTTTATTTTACATTCAAATTATATTTTGAATTCGTTATTACAGGGTTTGATCTTTGTAGTAGACAGCAATGACAGGGAGCGTATTGGGGAGGCAAGGGAAGAACTCATGAGAATGTTGGCAGAAGACGAACTACGAGATGCTGTGCTACTTATATTTGCAAACAAACAGGTATGGTAGACTGAAATGAGTTATGCATGTGGTGTAATGTGATTGGAAGCAGGCACTAGTGCATACTGAAATATTTTAAGAATAGCCAATTATAATTCCTTACAAGATGCCTCCTCAGGTATGCTGTAGAGTGATGGGTTGCATGCGTGAGGGCAGTGTTTCTTCTGTCTGGTTTCTTTTAGTACAGGGTGTTCAGTCATTGAGGAAACTGGGAGAGTAGCGTGAGTCGGATACAGTATTTCTCACGGATTGCTGCTGTAACTGCTGGTAGTGGAATGAGTCATCAGTGCAGATAAACGCGTGCACTCTCCCTAGCGTAGAGCAGATGGCTCATTTCTCCTCGACTGTTCCCTCACGTCAGTTTCTGTACATGCACACATTATAAGAATACCGTAAAAAGATAACACAAATTTACCTCGCTTTATAACAGGTGCTGAAAGTGACCTCCTGCTTGCAAACATGCCTTGCATCGCATAAATAAATTATGCAACACTTCTTGAAGTTGGTCAATGGTAATTGAACTGATGACATGTGTTATTTCATTCTGCAAAGCTTCAGTGGTGCAAGGATTATTCGTGCAGACTTTTCCCTTCAGGTTTCCCCAAAGATAAATATCGCAAAAACTGAGATCTGGAAGGCCACAGTCACTTGCTGATTATTCTGTCTTCAAACACGTCCCTTATTGCGACCATGGATGCATTAGTCGTATATGCTGCATTGTCTTGCAGAAAATACCCATATTTTCTTCAACAGTCAGCTTTTTGAAGAATGCATTCAGTATATCATAAACATAGTGGTCAAAGTTCACGATTTTGTGGAAAAATAAGGGGCCACTGATTCACCGGTGACTTTAAGCACACCACACCCCAATCTTTTCACTATGTAATGGCACTTACTGTATAGCGTGAGGATTTTCATCGCTCCATATTCTTACAGTTTGTGCATTGACATGACCAATAATGTGAAACCACACCTCATCAGTCATGAACAGAAGCTGTGAATCCACGATTCTATCGTGCACATTTTGCAGCAGTCAGTTGCAAAACGAATTCTTGCTGCATAATCTGGTTGTTTCAGCTCATGCACACTGTTATTTTATATGGGCAAAATTTGATTAATTTTGTGGCTGTGAAAGCAGATCCTAGTGAAACACTGGTTTCCTGTGCTAAGTGTCTTAACGATTTTTGAGGACTGATCTGTAGTCATGACTCAGTATCCCAAGCTTTTTCTTCAGTCAGCAGAATCCTCTTTGATTGCTTCTTTATGTCACACACTGAACCTGTGGCCCGCCACTTTTTCACAAGCGTGAATACACGTGACTTTGTGGGAACTGGCGAATCGGGATATTTATGACGAAACTTACGGATATTTTTTCTGTAAGTTTTTTGTTGCAAAAGTTCCAGCAATAAACACACGCTGTTCAGTAGTGAACTTCATTTCAATATATATGTCGGCATCTCTAACAGAGTGACTATTAATGTGACTTAACTGCAGAGACAAGTTCATGCCACCCAACGGTGCGTGTTTCTCAGTGCTAATGACTCATTCTGCTATCGGCAGTTACAGCAGCAATTTGTGAGGAGTGTTGTTCCCATCCAGCAGTGTTGTGAAGTTTCCTCCATTCAACACAGTGTATTAAGGAAACTGTTCTGTTGCTTTGCGTTGCTGTATTGTATATTATAGTGGTTGATGCAAATAAAGAGTTTAGCCCTTTGAAGTCTGCAGTTCATCCACAGAGTATTTAGCACATTCACTGCAAATTCCATCACCCATTAAGCTGAGATTTAGTGAGTGCAAATGCCACTTCCATCAAGTGACCAGCTGTTGTGATTGTGTACATAAATGCCGTTTTCTCTTACATATTTTACTCAACTACAGAGACACTTGTCAGTGTAGCTTATTGAAGCTTTAAAGAGTGTATATATCCAGCATTTGTCAATCTTTTTGAATATATTTTCTTTTAATTCCTGATGAAGCAGGAGCATGGCAGTGAATGTGTTGTTTTCATTACAAAGACCAGTTGCTTAATACTGTATTGGGAAATATTTGATATTCTAAGACCGCCTATGAGTGTTAAACATAAAAGGTTTCACTAAAGTGGAGAGTGTGTAACATGTGAAGTTAAAAGCGTTGAGAGTTGAACTTCATGATTTTAAGAAGTTGAAATTAACCTATAAGATAATTTGCTTTCAAACAAATACATTGAATTTCCAGTGACAATTTTTTTAGTAATGTATGAAAATGTCTATGAACGTTGTATTTACGCTTCTATGTTTCCTTCATCTAGCTCAGCTTCTAAGAGAGTTGTGTTTTGGTAATCCAATTTGTATAATCTTTGACAGTGTTTTGGACTGGTATAGTACTTGTTACAAAGTGGCCCCTGACATGTGTACACCAGAATGGTTGATATTTCTTCAGTGTGCATACATAGCTTACATTCCTAATTTTATACTGTAGATGCAATGTTGTCTCTGCTCTCCGTATTATGAATATTGTTTTTTGGTGTGAGTAATTTCCAGTACCAGCTGTTATTCCATGAATTATCTCCATGTTAAGAGCACCTCCTTGCACCACCTCCTTGCCTCAGGCTTTTTCTGCGTAGTGTGTGCATTTAGCACAAACACCATGTTTATTGAAGAATTTGGTGCATAGCTATAACTACAAATTTAATGGTCCGTGACAATTTAGATATTTTACTGGTCCCCCTGTATAATTTTTTTGAGAAGTGTAGATTTACAGTATTTTGCTCATGGAAGAGACTTCTCTCAATCATTGATCCATTGGATTGCTGCTGATCCATGATCCGATTTTTACCACACCTGGAAAATTGCTGTACTATTTCTCATTATGTTAAATAATTTGTACCATCCTTGGTCACTTGGTGATAAGTTCTCACTAATCGAATTACATAGGAGTGTCAAAGAGGAATTTGTTGTTATGAAGTGGAATTCCTAAAATATTTGAGTATTGAAGGTTAAGTTTAGAGTTATAAAATTCTGGCCGCAGCTGTTCATGATGATAACCTTGTTCCCATATATATATATTTTTACTGTGATGGTGAACTTGTTTCAAGACGGGACTGAGACAGCTTTTCCAGACAGAAGTAGCATATATTAATGCCTAATTTCAATATACTAGTTCTGAATGGAATTATTATATTGTATGTTTCCAGGATTTGCCGAATGCAATGAATGCTGCAGAAATAACAGACAAGCTGGGCCTGCATTCTCTGCGAAACCGCAACTGGTACATCCAGGCGACGTGCGCCACCAGTGGTGATGGCCTGTATGAGGGACTTGACTGGTTGTCCAACCAGCTGAAGAATGCTAATCGCTAAATCTCGCCACACTTGAGTACCAAGCAGCCAAACCGCTCCTCTACCTTGCAACAGCGTTGGGAAGAAAAGAAGAGTTGGGGACACACTATCACAGTGGAAATTATATTTCCAAGGTGATTCTAGCAGTGAAGTAAATATTTTTTATTATTCCTCTTTCCTGCACAAAGTGCAATTGGGATTTCATAAATATTGCTAGTTGACTTGTGCTGAGGAAGTGGAAATATTTACTTTATTCCTAGAGGTCTTGAAGATGTTCTGGCTACATTGATTGTGTTTGCCACAGATCTGTATCACATCACACATTTTTCTTAAAATCCATTGATATAATGCCTGTTGGTTGTATTTTAATTTGTCCTGCAATTATAAAATGGTACGAAACATTGTTACATTTCTTTCAGCATATTTCAAATTGCATGTATTTGGTGCTTTTGTTTTAAAGCATAGAGTTTAAAAATAAAGCCATGAGAATTTTCCATGGATTGTATGAGAATTGTGATATTTCTTTGTGGCATATGTGTTAATGGAACAGCCTGGATAGGGGGGCCTAGTGTGTGTCTGTGTGTGTGTGTGTGTGAGAGAAACTACGGTAAAGATACCAGATGGAGCGTGCACACAAAACAATATTATTAGTTACTACAGTTTTGATTTGGTTGCATTCTCCCCAGAAGGCAGTGGACTTGATATCCATTTTAATGGGACTTGAATTTATGAAAAGTGAGCATTTTGGTGTTTACTTATACAGTGACAAATAAGGAAGTTGGATGTGTTCGTGAGCGGAACTTGAAGCAGCAAAGCAAGACCAATTTAGCCCCTCCCTTTTAAAAAGCAGTGAAGAAAATACCATTAAAATGTGCTGTATTCTACTAGCTAAGTACAAGGCAATTTTTACATCTTGAAGAATGGAGAAAATTCTTAGTTTAATTGAAGAATGGCTGGAAAGTGAATTTACTGTCATTCTCCTGAGCTGTGCTCATATGACATTTCCATGGATGAAAAATGGTTAATGTGTAGTTATAATTCTTTACCCAAGGTTGATTTTCTAATCATTTTCTTCGTGTTTTCTGCATCCAGTTACGTTACTTAAATAAGGAAGTTCTGAAGATATGTTGTTGGTTGAAAGACTGATGTATTGGTTGCTGCAGTTCTTGGGATGAGAATTTTTTGAAGGTGGGGGGGATTACAAAGCTATATTGTGAACAAGTTGCAGATTGTACAACAAGAAAGTGCACCAGAAAATTTAGAAATTATGACAGTGTAGGCATTGGATTTTTTTAAAGAATAGTTTTGATCTCTTCCAGCAAGATCTTGAAAATTTGGTATAATAGTTGGAGCTTTGGAAGGAAATGTAGAACTTCAACAGCTAAAGTTGACATTCCGCGGTTTTGTCTTGTGCTGTAAAACCCATTTTTCACTCTGTTTTGCTACCCTTCTGTTTTATGTGGCTGTCTTTTGAGAGAACTGCAATTCCTTGGTTGCATTTTTAATGCTGAAGCCTGTAAGATGATTGAGAATATTGAAAAAGAGAAGTGTTTAGGGATGTGGGCTTAATTTCCTGGTATTGCATCACATTTGTCATTTCTTTGTTTTTACTTGGCCCACTCATCATTTGTCTTCACATGGCCAGGAACATTACCTAGGCTCCTGTTTGGACTATAATCACTAAAATTGTATTCATTTTATTTTTGCAGTCATGAAGGTTATTGAAATTTAATTGCAATAATACTTTTGTTGTTTAGAGATGCTATTATATAACTATGGGTACACATTAAAATATATTGTATTAGTGTTCGGTTTCAGTTTTTTATACATATATTTTGTGTCCAGAGGACATTTTCTGTATTATGTAAACTAAGCTGGTTGTGTATGAGTTCTGAAAGTAATAGACTGACAGTGATAAGGAAATAGTGCAGGCTCTAGTTTGTGATTATTGGTTGGAGTGTATTGTGGAGCCACTTCTATTAAAATTGGACTTGTGTTTGTTCTTGCTCATGTTCAGAAGCCATTGGTCAAGTATGTATAAACAGCAGCTTTCAAAGGGTCATAATAAATTATAACAATACTTATTCTGTTTGAGTTCTTTTTTCCTCCATATTTTAGCTTCATGTTCCTTACAGGTGTTTTGTCATAAGTTCTGTTAGTGGACTGCTTCAGCAATTATTACCATGAGAATACAAATAAAAAAGTTTACAGGCATTTCTGATTGATTGTTGATGTAAAACTTCTAACCGTGATTTAAGTACCCTAGCAACACCGATTGGTCAACCATTTTCCTTTCTTTGTTGAACATCCAGCTGAAAAAGACCATATCTCATGTGGCAGAATGATACATATAGATGTGATTGGGGCTTACCTGAATAGCACAGTTTAAAATCTGATCTATATGAAGCAACACCCAGGTTTTGAGGAGAGGGGAGACAGTTTTATCTGTAAGCTTCGAAAGAGCGTATATGGCCTTAAGCAGTCAGGTAGGAACTGGAACAATCATTTGCATTGAATCTTGGTAAGTAAGTTTTGAATTGTTTCATTTTGGTCCGTTANNNAGCCCACACAACCTCGTGCTGACGCCTCCCCCATTGGGACTATCCACTAAGAGGAACCTGAATATTTTACTTGGACGGTTTTAACTTTAATTTTAACATTAACGACCCGCTTTGTGGGTGATATTTTAAATGCAAATGGGATACCCGCACTCGGGGTACTGGATGTTGTTGTGTTTTACGCTCCGATACGTGTAACATCTTCCACAAAAAACTGTATATTGTGATTGTTGAGCAGTGCAAGTGTTTCCATGTTTTTGTTGTGGTTGCCTCTGATGATGGCTCTTTGTGAGCCGAAACATGTAAGGCAAATGTGAGAAAATGGTGACAAGAATATATATTGTTACACTCGACGGAGGTTCTATTGATAATTGGTAAGTAAGTTTTAAACAGTTTGTAAAGGACCATTGTGTATATGTAAAGAAACAATTGTTTTAGCAGTGTATGTTGTTGATATGCTTTTAATTGGCAAAGGAGAGAGATTGAAAGAAACTCTAGAGAAGCTATCAGATAACTTGGATGTGAAAGATTTGGGTGAAGTTTCAAAATTTTTGTCCATAAATATCAGAAAGGGAGGTAGTGGCAAGTTAATCTTAGAGCAAGAAGAATATATTGACTGGCTGTTAGGTGAATTCAATATGGGAAACTCTAAAGGGCTTAGTTCACCATTGGAAGTTGCATGTATTAACACCAATAGGGATACTGAGAAGAAATTTTGTCAATCTACCATAAGGTTGTTGCTCTTTTATATCTAAGCTCTATTACAAGAACAGATATCGCAAATCCTGTCTGAATAGTTAGCCAACACTGCGAAGACCCTGCTGTCACAGACTGGAATAATGTTAAGCACATCCTCTGGTATTTAAAGAAGACCAAAAGCTACGGATTACATTTTTGTAAGACAAACAAGGAGACTGTTGTGTTTACAGGTTCTGATTGGGCTACTGATAAGATGGACAGTATTTCTATTTCAGGATACTGTTTCATACTAGCAGGAGGGGTCATATGTTGGCGTAGTAAGAAGCAAAGCCAAGTTGTCCCTTCTTCTATACATTCTGAGTACATGGCAATGTATGAGTGTGTGTCGGAATTCGAATGGCTTTGGGACTTTCTACGTGAGGTGGGGCAGGACGATCTTATGGGCAAACCATGTGCCATATATGCAGACAGCGCATCAGCTATATGCATTGCCAACTCACGAAATACATCAGGTAAGACTAAGAATATAAGTATTAAGTACCATTATTCTAAGGAACTAGTTAAAGCTGGTGAGATCACATTTGTATATGTCGAGTCTTGTTAAAACCTTGCTGACGTTTTTACTAAACCACTTTCTGGTCCCAAGACAAAGGAATTTGCCAGATTATTAGGTTTATGTTAACTGAACCTTAAGATTGCATTAATTTAAGATAAGTGAACTTTGTTTATGACTTTTGATTTTTATCTTAGTACTTTAACTTTTGTGTTTTGTAATTGAACAAAAAGTGTGTTCCGGTTAAGTGGTTATATACAATTGAAATTACATACTTTGAATTCTATAATTTCGAGGAGAGGTGATAACAGGACAAAATTTAGATTCAAATTGTGTTATGTTGGTATGATTGATTGGGAGTACGTAGTGCTGCGCTCTGTGAGTCTGCGTACAGTAGTGCAATAAACAGTCACATAGGTCGCATAGTAGTTCTGTAGAGTTCTGTAGGACATTGTTTCATATTCATATGCGCAACATGTCATAATATGTTTGCGTAGTAAGAAGCAAAGCCGAGTTGTACCTTCTTCAATGCATTCTGAGTACATGGCAATGTATGAGTGTGTGTCGGAGTTCGAATGGCTTAGGGACTTTCCACGTGAGTTAGGACAGGACGATCTTATGGGCAAACCATGTGCTATATATGCAGACAGGACATCAGCTGTATGCATTGCCAATTCACAAAATACATCAGGTAAGACTAAGAATATAAGTATTAAGTACCATTATTCTAGGGAACTAGTTAAAGCTGGTAAGATCACATTTGTATATGTCTAGTCATGTTAAAACCTTGCTGATGTTTTTACTAAACCACTTTCTGGTCCCAAGACAAATGAATTTGCGAGATAATTACGTTTAATGTTGTATTTTAGCGTCCTGTTGTACTGATTTTCGTCCACGATATGTATACAGTGGCCGTCTTGTAGTGCACTCAATTTCACCTGTTGCTTCACGACATGTTTCGGCAACATAGTGCCATCATCAGGTGCCCTAATTACGCTAAGCTGTTGCATTGCTTGCCATTATATGTCTTTATAAAATTATTTAAAAATATTTAAAAAGTGCGTATTCTTCAACTATAATAAATTTACACACACTAAAATTTGTTAAGATTATTCATCTTATGTTTCATAATTAAAACTTGCGTGTGGTTCTTCCACTATGGGGGTCGTTTTTCTTATATTCTGTGTAAACCGTGTCTTGTGATGTGTGTTCCCTTTTTAGCAGCTAAAAAAAAGGGGAACACATCACAAGACACGGTTGTACACAGAATATAAGAAAAACGACCCCCATAGTGGAAGAACCACACAAAAGTTTTAATTAAGACACATAAGATGAATAATCTTAACAAGTTTTACTGTGTGTAAATTTATTATAGTTGACGAATACGCACTTTTAAAATACTTTTTAAATAATATTATAAAGACATATAATGGCAAGCAATGCAATAGCTTAGCGTAATTAGGGCACCTGATGATGGCACTATGCTGCCGAAACATGTCGTGAAGTAACAGGTGAAATTGAGTGCATTATTAGGTTTATGTTAACTGAACCTTAAGATTGCATTAATTTAAGATAAGTGAACTTTGTTTATGACTTTTGATTTTTATCTCAGAACTTTAACTTTTGTGTTTTGTGATTGAACAATAGGTGTGTTCAGGTTAAGTGGTTATATACAATTGAAATTACTTTGAATTCTATAATTTCGAGGAGAGGTGTTAACAGGATGAAATTTAGATTCAAATTGTGTTATGTTGGTATGATTGATTGGGAGTAAGTAGTGCTACACTCTGTGAGTTTGCGTATGGTAGTTAAATAAACAGTCACGTAGTAGCCGTATAGCGCCTTGGTTTCTTAACCTGATACCTCTTCATACAAAGACAAAGAAACAAAAATTTTACATCATAATAACTTAACATTTTTGTAAGCTTGATTCTAAATAGTGCTGGGTTTAAAAATGCTTGAAGCTGTACCTCCACTTTTTATGGTGCTCAACCATACAGACAACTTTACCTTTACCTGAAATCCGAAGTTATATGTAGAATTTTAATGTAAGAAAATTCCTGTAGGAAGTACCATTTTGGAAGACTAGCTTTTGGGATCCATTTTGTAATATTCTAAGTATGTAGTTGGTTATCAGTCGGCAAAACCAAAGCAGTCCAAAAGTACCTAAACTTGAAACAGCACAATGTAATTTTTATAAATCCCCAAAATGTTACGTACATCTCAGTGTGTTGCTGTTTTAATTATGCAGTTACATTCTCAGCACAGAAAGTAGAACTGTTGTTTATGTTAACATCTTAGCAGCCTGTAAATTTTGGTTTCATACATGTATTAAGCTTAAAGTGAAGTCTCCAGTTCAAGATCATGTTCAAGTCAAGTCTGTTTGACGATTGTGATTCAATGAAACAGTTTTTTTTTTCTGTCACCAACTGCATTTTCTCATATGTACTCTGGAGTTATGTTTTGCACATAAAGCTTATGTTTAAGAATAAGAGAATGTTTGGAAGTTTGGAAGTAGTTTCAAACGCAAAAATGTTCACTTATAAATTGTGTTATTTCAGTTATAGACTGCAGTAGATGTTTGCAGTTGATGAGGACACTGGCTTAATTTATTTGAGCATATGTTACACTGTTAGGTTAGATTTTAGTGTATTTTGTTTGAATTATATACCTTCTGTTAAATGAGTTGAACATGAATTCATAAATGTTGAACTAAGACTAAGGGGACCTGAAAATGAAAGGGTGAAATACATAACAGGATTGGATTTCAAGTCAAGATAAGATAGGACTACTGTGTAATAACATTTTAGTACTCTCTGGATTTAGGAGTATTATAAAGAGGTTTTAATACAAATATTAGTTTATGATTATTTTGAGACCTTATAGGCCTTCTGCATACCTACCAAAAATATAAGAGCAAAATGTATGTACAGTGCAGTCTCATTTTGTGTGAGGAGGCAGTCCTGAAGATGTCACATAATTCAAGATAGGTTTTGAAATATGATCTTGTGAATTTTTGGGATTTGAATTGTTTCAGACTTTGTGCTTAAAGTTAGACGATTCTTTTCAATTGCACTATGTCAAATTAGAGTAAAATGTGACTGTTAGGTAGCATCACATGACTCATTGGTTTGTAAACCATCACATAACTGGTCACCTAGTGTTTGTTCCTGTCTCTACAGAGTGACTAATGATTCCTTATCCTGCAAGATGCAAAATTCGTGCTCTTATCTGCTTTCTTCACACTAGAAACATGAATGCTGTGGAAATCCATCGTGAATTATGCGTAGCTTATGGCCAGAATGTTGTGATTGAAGGAACTGTAAGAGAATGGTGTAGAATAAACAAATAATCATGATGAAGAGCGAAGTGGTCAGCTGGCCATCTGTAATCAGTGATGATTTTGTTCAAAGTGTTGACCAAATATTTGTGAAAGGTCACCTTCAGAATTTTCATGCGAATTTCCACAAATTTCACGCAATTTCTCTACAAGATTATTGCAGTTGGGCTAGGCTATCAGAAGTTTTGCACAAGATGGATTCTGAAATTGCTCACACGTATGTGCATAACGCAGAGAATAGCTTCGGCTTCAATTTTTTTTCAGTGGTACCACAAAGATGGCAGTGAATTTCTGAGTCACATCATATGAGTAACAGCTGATGAAACCTAGGTTTCATTTGTGAATGTTTAAACCAAACAGCAGTCAAAGCAGTGAATGCATACACATTCACCAAACAAGCTGGAAAAGTTAAAATAAACTTTGCCTGCCAGAAAGCTGATGACAGCTTTTTTCTGGGACAGGGAAGGAGTGTTGGTGGTTGAATTCTTGCAACGAGGGACCACACTAACGTCAGTTGTGTATTGCGAAACACTAAAGAACTTGGCAGGGCTGGCCATTCAGAACAAAAGGTGTGGAATGCTGACATACATTGTAAATGCTCCTCCATGACAGTGTGTTTCGACATACAGCTGCCCACACTGGAGCACTGCTTTAGCATTTCAACTGGGTGTTGTGTGACCACTCTCCTTACAGCCCTGATCTTGCCTTGAGCGAATGCCACCTCTTTGCCTACCTGAAGAACTGGTTGTGATCACAGCGCTTCAGCAATAATGATGTGTTGAGGGAAGGTGTCAAAATGTGGCCAAGCTCACAGGCAGCAGACTTCTTTGACAGAGGCATACAAAAACTTATTCCTAATGCAAGTGCATCAATTCTGGCTGTGGCTATGTTGAGAAGTAGCTTAAGTATCTACATATATTTTGTTTGTAATACATTTTTCCTCATTGCATGTCTTGTTAACAGCTAATAGGAGGTTACTTTCTGAATAGCCTTCGTATTTTGGGTGTTTAGAATGCAATTTGAAGTTTTGGTATTTATTCTGTACTATGCATAGTACAAACTCCAGAATGGTGACAGATTTCTAAAAATTTTTTGCGGGGGGCTGCTCTTGGGTCTCTTTTCTTTGCAATGTATGGGGATGCTGACTAACTGGTCATGTGTAGAGAAATGCTGTGAGAAATTCTGAATTTATGAAGGCAACCGAACTTAACACATTGCGGACCGGTGGTTTAAACATTTAAATCACCCTGGGGACCGGCGCTTTTTAAACCTACTACCCTAACTTGTGCACTGTTCACTTTAAAAATTAATATAAAATCTCCTAATTAATTTTATGAACTTAAATTTTTGGAGAACACTTACCAGAGCTCGTAGAAGTGCTTGCGCATGTGATATCTCTGGAAACATTCCCCTTTGTGAAGAGGCATTACGCAGAAGTTGCACATGTAGGCAGTTCTACTCTTCTTCTTGTGCTCTGCGCACACACGGCACTGCCTAGAAGGGTGTTTCTTCT